>NC_044031.1:562935887-563236551 GCF_901765095.1 Microcaecilia unicolor | reverse complement strand
ACACATACAAAACATTCTATATATGTTATTCCTGGAATTGTGGATTTTTGGATTTTTCCCAAGTCCATTTAGTAGTGGTTTATGGACTTGTCCTTTAGGAAACCATCTAACCCCTTTTTAAACTCTGCTAAGCTAACCGCCTTCACCACGTTCTCTGGCAACAAATTCCAGAGTTTAGTTATGCGTTGGGTGAAGAAATATTTTCTACGATTTGTTTTAAATTTACTACACTGTAGTTTCATCGTATGCCCCTAGTCCCTAGTATTTTGGAAAGCGTGAACAGATGCTTCACATCCACCTGTTCCACTCCACTCATTATTTTATATACCTCTATCGTGTCTCTCCTCAGCCATCTCTTCTCCGAGCTGAAAAGCCCCTAGCCTCCTTAGTCTTTCTTTATAGGGAAGTCGTCCCATCCCTTCTATCATTTTAGTCGCCCTTTGCTGCACCTTTTCCAATTCTTGAGATGCGGCGACCAGAATTGAACACTAACGTGCCTATAGCACGCCTTTGTAAACACAGGTGATAGTTTGTATGTTTATATTTTTATATGTTTTAGGTAAATTTTATATGTTTAGTTTTCCTTAACATCTGAACCTATCTTTGTAACAATTTTGGTTACCTTGTATAGAGAGATAGTTTAATAAATGCAATAACTAATGAATTAATTAATTAATTCAAGGGTTTTAGTGTGGGCAAAAAACTCATGTATACCACCATGCTAAAAGACTATAGTGAATATGTAAATCTATTTAATAAGGCTGAAAAGGGATTACCCCTGGCTGTGCTAAATTCATGCTTAATGTTGAATTTTTACCGCAGTCCTAGAGCTGATGTAAAGACTTTAATGTGGGAGTTAGAGGGTGAGCTCATGTCTTACAAAACACTGAAACCCACTCAACAAACCTTATCCTCCATACCTTGAGTTCTGTACTTGCCTATCTCCACTTAGACAGATGAGGCAGTTTCTGTGGGAAAAAGTTTCTAGGTGAGATGAGGCACGTCCAAAAATCTTAAAAGTGGGTGGGGGAAAAAAAGCCTATCCTGACACTTCCTGATAGGTGTTTCAAGCCAATAAGGAGTGGAGGAGTAGCCTAATACAGTGGCCTGAAAGCTGGGGGGGGGGGGGGGGGGGGGAATGGTTTCAGTTCCCACTGTAACTTCTTCTGACTCTGAACAAATCACTTAGAGACCCTTTTACTAAGGTGTTCTAAAAATTGTATATTCCTATGGGCATCTTAGCATTTAGAGCATGCCTTAGTAAAAAGGGTCCTTAACCCTCCATTGTCCCAGGAATAAAAATGTACATAACGTGTAAACCACTTTGATTGTAACCACAGAAAGGAAGAATTTTAATGCCGCAAACTATTTCAGAGTTTAGTGCAGCAGTCAAGTTTTCTGTGGATTTATTTTTTATTTATGTGTTCAGAGAGGTGTTAAGAATAAGCTCTGATTTTTTTAAATGTAGACTCATTAGTATACCATGGTGTATTATATATCACTGCATATGTTTTTAAAATGTCACACTTTAAAATCCAACCATCTGATATTTAACTGTGGCAGTTAGCGCTTTTTTAAATTTTATTTTTTAAAGGAATAATAACAAAAATGAGAAGTACTTACAAGTGTGTCAATGCCTGCCTAAGTCATATCAGAACTCTTGAGTACAAGGCATAAGAAAAGCCAGACACTGCATAAGTTGCTCAAACCCTAACCCAAATCTCTCCCCCCACAACAGCTAATATTGCAAGAAAAGCCATCAGTCTGAAGAGCAGGCAAAAAGGCTATCAAAAATATATCATCATCCTTCAGTGCCATCTCTCCAGGCAGTGTATGACTCCCAAACCGTGAGGAAATGTTGCAATTTATTGTGCCAACGGGCAGTTAGTTTAGACTTCCAGCAAAAAAAGTCTACTTTCAGCAGCAAGTGTTATCGGGTCGGGTGGGAGGATTTATCTGCTTCCAGGTCGCCGTTTATGCAATTCTGCCAGCTGTCATAAAACTGAAAGTCAGTTTGCAATATTTGGCAGGCAACGCTGGAGGCTTTATATTTAGCAGAGCCCACCCCTTCGTGGGCAATAAGGGAAGGCCAAGTATCTCAGGGGTCCTTTTATAAAGACACGCTAACATTTTTAGTGTGCGTTAAACATTACAGATGCCCATATATTCCTTTGGGCGTCTCTAGCATTTAGCGTGCACTAAAAACACTACCGCACCTTTGTAAAAGACCCCCTCAGTAAGCAGGGCAAACTCCATAATCCAATAAACTTGGGCCTGTGGACAGGACCACCATATATAAAGGAACGCCCCCCCCCCTATCACCACACCCTTGCCAACATAGGGCAGAGATAGCAGGATAGATGGTATGGAGATGGTCTGAGGTAAGATACCACATGTATACGATTTCATACCTATTTCCACCATATTACTACCCATTGACACCTTTAGTAATTGGGTAAAAATCCTTTCCCATTCCCATGGGGTATATCCACCACCTAAAGTAGTCTCCCAATGCTGGATATATTAATTGGTGCAGCTTGCTGGATTAAAGCCTTATAAAAGCGGGAGATACAGCTCCAACTGGAACCTCCATTCACTGCCCACTCCAGGGAAGTCTCTGCCTTGCATAGGTCTGAAAAGGCATGCCTCCTAATAAAATCAGTAATAGCTTTGTCTCAGTATCTCCACTAGGAATACCCCAAATACAGCCCGCCACTGAATCAAAGAAGCAAAGAAGCAAATGACTCCATGACCAGAGCAAATAAAAGGGGGTGTGATACTCCATATGAGAAGGGAATTACTGAAGTGATAGATTTTTCCAGCGCTGTAGGATGTCCCTGGGTGGGAGGAGGCCCAGCCCATGGGGAGTGGATTTAAAATAGAATGCAGAAGAAAAGAGTTGCTCTTGTAGAGAATGACAAGGGGGGGGGGGGGGGAGCTGATGGTCCCCTGCCAAGAGACCAAGAGGAGAAAAGGGGAATCCTGAGTGAGTAGTGAGACCCTTGGCTCTAAAGGAGGGCTGCGGCTCCTCAAAGTGGCAACTGGGATACTGTGTGTGTTACAGGTGGGCAGAGGAGAGATCGAGCCCGGTAGCAGGGGATTGGAGCTAGGGAGAGCTCCATCCCAGGGTAGATCCAGAGGGGGGTCCCTGCTGGTATAGGGTCAGACCAGAGGAGGGTATTATACTGCTATGGATTTACAGCCTGTCTCACTGACACAGACTACTCAATAATTACTGTGGATTCTTTTGGATTCATATTAGGTAAATGAGACCTTTATTAGAGGTGCTAAAATCTACAATGATTAGCTGTATACACACAATGATTAGCTATATAAACAATCATTACATCACTGGTCTCTACATCTAAGCAATGCTAAGAGTTCTTAGACCAGGAAAAGAAGCAATAATACACTATACATACAATCATCACTGGTCCTTACATCATCCAGGCTCTTATCATCAGCTGGGGGGGCCCGTTGCAGCGAAAGCCAGGAGCTTCTTTGACCAGGAACAAGTCCTCTGTGCGGTACGTCTACCCACAGATGAGCCCCCAATTTCACTGAAAGAAACACCCCTTTTTATTAGGCTCAGAACTCATGTTCAGAGCTAAGGAAAATTACAGAATGCTTCTCTGTTTTGGTACTGTGGGAACGTGGTCACATGTTTTCCAAGTCCAGGTGGCCAGGCTGAACTCTGAAAACAAGCACCATCCCCCTTTTCACATACCAAATTAATTAGAGCTGTGTCTTATCTTCTGCATTCCAACTTGTTCTCATACAATCAAAGTTAAACAATCATTTTTAAACAGAATTACTTCTAATCAACAATACAGACCCCGAGTGCACTGGTCGGTCAAGACAGAGTTGAAAAACAATCTTTAAAATTTACTTTTATTACAGGCATGAGCCTGCAGAGATTGAATTTGTGCTGAAAGGAGGAGAAACAGCCACCAAGAATAGCACTGAGGAGGAGAAACAGCCACTGAGAATAGCACTGCCCTGTAGGATAGGCATGGACAAGTGAACTCTATATATGTACATATTTGGTGCCCACGAGGTATCCCTGTAAATATACCTGAGATGAGAAGTGGTATAGGAGTTCCCCCAAGGAACACCAGAAGGATTGGATCTAAGTTGGAGTTTATATGCTGTTCGGACTGTTTAATAAAGGTTTGAAGTACTGCCTGTTGCAGAGATGGAAGAAATAAACAGTTTGAGTTTGCATAAGCTGTGACTACAGTGTATCTTTGAGCATGAGGGTACAAGTTGTTGTTGTTGTTACATTTGTACCCAGCGCTTTCCCACTCATGGCAGGCTCAATGTGGCTTACATGGGGCAGTGGAGGGTTAAGTGACTTGCCCAGAGTCACAAGGAGCTGCCTGTGCCTGTAGTGGGAATCAAACTCAGTTCCTCAGTTCCCCAGGACCAAAGTCCACCACCCTAACCACTAGGCCACTCCTTCCCAAACCCCTGGATCACTATTCTGAATCATAGACCCTCATCCAAGCTCGACTGCAGGTGAACTGGAATGGATGAGTGAGGTGAGAGTGGACGTGAATGTGAAATTGAACTGAACCGACTGATGTGCTTTGTGGCTAGTGCATGAGTGAGACCCGGGTTACACAAAACTGGTGCCCAACGTGGAGCATTTGGGAGACTGAAAGAAATGGAGGATTTACTTTTGTATGACAAATTTTTCATGCTTGTGGAGTACAAATACCAGAAAGACTGATTTTGCAGACCTGGGATTACAAATATTGCTAGTGCTGGGAGTGAGGCTGTTGGTACCGACCCATACCAGTTTGAAATGTCCCACCCAGTAAAATTCCATGCAAATGAAGCCAGGAAATCCTGACCAAACTGTGAGCACCTGGGAAAGGAAGGGAAGGAAGTGTTGAGTTATCATGGTGGTGTTTTTCCGCACTTGGGGGAAGGGGGAGGAGCTTAGCGGGCTCACTCCAGAGGATGAGGAAGAATACCGAGCTCAGCAGTTCAGAAACTTCACCTGGACATTTGAGAATACAAACTCCCAATGCTCATACAGGAAAGTGGTCAGAGCTCCATTGGGGCGGTGGTCCAGGAGGAGAGGAGGATCAAACCCCCAGCCATGCAATCCTGTAGAGGAGGACACAAAGGATGGAGGGAGCAACAGATTCTAGCAACCCCCTGGCATCAACCCCATCTTCTTGTAGCCCAGAAGTGGTGGGGGACAAGAAGTGAGGACAGAGGGAGGCTGACACCTGCCAAATGCCTTACTGCGAATAACATCCACTATCATTGGCATTACCCATTTGCCCTCTCGTTCCTGCTTCAGAATCACCTACACAGAGTTACCACACACAAAGGAGAGCATTCCTGATGAGGCAGAAGTGGCTCAACAAGTACCATCAGCTCAGTGCTGGCGGCAAAGAAATTCTAAATCCAAGCGTCCTCAGTGTCAGTTGGATACCTCTTCTGTGGAGGTTGCTACCCCGCCTTGATCTTGCTGATAAGGCACTTTGGCTCTCCTTTCTTTTTGCTTAGTTCTGGGATGTGCCCTTACATACTATATTTCATTCCTCTAGGATCACCTGCGGAGTGATTTCTGCTATTGGGCAAGTCTTCACATTTGGAGTTTGCACAGGTAGTTACTGCCTCATCAACTGCTTTATGTACTGCAGTTGGATTGGGGGGACTCTGTGGATTTCTTTCCCCATGGGACCTGTTTGGTATGGGTCTCCTGGACTGTTGTGGGGGGGAGAGGGGGTGTGGGATAGAGGGAAGCTTTTTACCTGCTGCTCCCCCTCAGTCAATCCAGGGCTCCTCCAACAGTTTCTTTAGTACAGGCTCACCCAGCCAGTGGTCAACCACCTCCTCTGACTTCAGGAAAGCTGCTCCATACATGACCATGCTGATGTTAAGGCCCCTGAGCTGACAATCAACCTCTGGGCTCCTCACTACCCACTCAGTCAACCAGTCCTTGGGGATATCTGAGCCTAACTCCCGCTTAGCCACGCACAAGTACTCCAGCATGGTGATAGGCTTAGGTAGGCCCATCTCCCGGTTCATTGATATCTTCCACAGCAACCTCCAGATCCCAAACAGCTCAGTGGGCTTATTGGTCAAGGTAGTTCCGGTCCAGCCACTACCATCCACTCGGGACTTTCCCCAAGGGTACAGAAGTCTTGACTCTTCCGCAATTTAATAGCAGATATGTCTGCAAACAATTCCACCTTGGCATTCTCCCACATGATATAGCCTACCTGTCGAGCAGTGCGTAGTATACATTCCTTCACCGTGAATCACAAAAAACATGCAACCAAGTCCCTAGGGCAATCAGCTAGTTTAAGTCCTAAGGCCCTGTGAACTTATTGAAAATCAATAGGTGACAATTTCGCTGACAGGTCCACTGCTAGGAGGAACTGGTGACAAATAGATGCATGAGCATCTCAGTTGATTGCTCTCTTTGAGCTTCAGGAACACTGCATGCTCTCAAATTATTGCGGCGCGCTCAATTTTCAGCATCCTCAATCTTGGAGAGAAGGTCCTCCTGCTTAGCTTCCAAACAGAGCATCTGGTTTGAAAAGACACAATATCCCCTTTGTGGTCGATGACACGCTCCTCAAAATCATTGAGCTAGTGTCCCATGTCCTCCACAAATCTCCACAAGCCATCCACATCCTTGTGGAGTTCTTGTAGCACATGCATAATCGTGGCTTTTAGATCCGCTATCTACATGTGGAGTTTGGCTTGACACACTGGCCTACCTTCCTGCACAGTGCCCATTTCATTGCCAAAAAATTCCACCTCTCGCTCAGGTTCCTTGGACGGAGGCACTATTTTGCCATGCACCTGGTTGCCTGACTCTACCGGATGGTAAGCGAGTTCCTTTACATCGGGCTTTCCTTTTCTGCCCGCCATCATCCAGGGACACTAGCATGCTTGAGGAGCATTTCAAGCTGCCAGAATCAGGTCAGCAACCTTGCTAATGTTAGCTTTAAGAAGCAGGATATGGAGGATCTCAGCAGTTAGGCTGCCATTTCTCTGGTGAAGTCACTTCCTCTGTGGCAGTCAGTGTTTAAGCAAAACCAGTCATCGTGGTTAAAATGAAACTGGGTATTCAGGTCTGGTACATAGTTCTGGCTGATGTGGAATATTCGGTTTGATTACGTAAGAACATAAGAACAACCATACTGGGTCAGACCAATGGTCCATCTAGTTCAATATCCTGTTTCCAACAATAGCCATTCCAGGTAGGCAGAAACTCAATTAGCAGCAACATTCATTGTTGACATGCAAGCACTATATGGTTAGCAGCGATATTCATACCACTAACCTCCTCATTCTATAACCTTCAACACCCAATTTTACATTTAGAACACGTGGAGGGGCATTTTCGATATGACGTCTAAGTCCGACTTTGGACGTTTTGCAAAAAACGTTCAAAATCCGAATGGGAAAGAAGGTCATTTTTTAAAACGAAAAAGTCTACATTTTGTTTTCGAAAATACTGTTTTGAACAACGCTTTGTGATTTGGACATTTTGTTTTTTGGTCCATTTTTGAAAAAAAAAAAAAAAAAATCCATCCAAGTACAAAACGCACAAAATCAAGCCATTGGGATGTAGAAGGAGCCAGCATTTTTAATAGACTGGTCCCACTGACATCCCAGGACAGCAATAGGGCACCCTAGGGGGCACTGCAGTGGTCTTCATAAAATGCCCCCAGGTACACATCCAATCATTGCTCCCTTACCTTGTCTGCTGAGCCCCCCAAAACCCACTACCCCCAAACTGTACACCACTACCATAGCCCTTACAGGTGAAGGGGGAACCTATATGTGGGTACAGTAGGTTTCTGGTGAGTTTTGAAGGGATCACAGTTTCCTCCACAAGTGTAACAGGTAGGGAGAGGTAGGAGCCTGGGTCCACCTGTCTGCAGTGCACTGCACCCAACACTAGATTACTACCCTTGAGATTTCGACATGCTTCTGGCGGACTTCAGAGAGAAACGTCTAAAAATAGGTTTCGAAAATGCTGATTTGGACATTTTTCTCTTTTGAAAATGATCCCAAAAGTTAGAGAATAGTGTTAGTTGCGCGCCTAACTTAATATAATAATTAGCTGCTAATTGGCATTAGCTTCCAATTAATGGCTATAATTGGCGTTAGTTGTGCTAATTAGCACTAACTAGTGACTAGCGAGGGAGATTGGAGGGAAGGAGATTTTCAAAGGCACCTATCCTCCTGGTAACCAGAAAAGTGCCAGAAAAAAGGGATATTCAGCAGCATTAACCAGATAGTACTACTGAATATTTCCTCTGACACGCCTCGGTACAATTTGGACAGTTCTAGGATGGTACAAGGGCAGAACATGGGTGGAGCCAAAAGTTATCCATATTCAAATTGCTAACCAGATAAAGTTAGGATTTTATCCAGTTAAAGGGTAATTCTTTTATAGATTGCCTAAAGTTAAGCGCTGGGATGATGCGTGCTAAGTACAAATGCTATATCGGCAATTGCTCTCAGAATTGCTGTTATATATTCCTAGCATAAGCATACATTTATAAGCTTAACTTTGGTTATGGACATCTACACCGGCTTAATGGCTGGTGTAAATGTTCACACCTAAATCTTAAATGCTAGTAATCTAGAATCTACGTGCGTAAGTGCTAGGCAGCCCCTGATCCACCCAGGCCCCTCTCAGGTCCATGTTCCCTTCCAATTGCATGCTATGGATTTTGTATGTACAATTTGCAGAATCCCAACTAAGAGCAATTACGTGTATAATTGCTCATTAGTGCTAATTAGCACAACTAATGCCAATTATAGCCAATAATTGGTAGCTAATGCAAATCAGCAGCTAGTTATTATATTAAGAACAATGCAATTTAAATGACCAGCAGCTAAGGGATCAATATTCAGAACTGTTTAAGACAGGGGCATAGCCAGACTTCGGCAGGAGGGGGGTCCAGAGCCCGAGGTGAGGGGGCACATTTTTGCCCCCCCCGGTGCTGCCGACCCCCCCACCATTGCCAACACCCACCCCCTCACCATTGCCGACCCTGCCGCCGCCTCCACCACAACTTTGCCCCCCCTGCCGACGACCCTCTCGACCCCCCTCTCGCCGCCAACCCACCGTCGCCTACCTTTGCTGGCAGGGGACCCCAACCCCCGCCAGCCAAGGTCCTCTTCTTCCTGCAAAGGGCTTCCTTCTGTTTCTGACGTCCTGCACTTACAAATGTACAGGACATCAAAAACAGAAGGAAGCCTTTTGCGGGAAGAAGAGGACCTCGGCTGACGGGGGTTGGGGTCCCCCGCCAGCAAAGGCAGGCGATGGTGGGAGGGGGGGTCGAGAGGGTTGTTAGCAGGGGGATCCAGAGCCAAATCTACGGGGGCCCAGGCCCCCTGGCCCCACATAGCTACGCCACTGGTTTAAGAGGGAAGGAGAGGCTTCTGACTATGCTTAGCAGGTCATCTGGCATTTAACTGGGCAGTGCCACTTAGTATAGGCTCTGAATGCTGCCGTTTTGCCTGGGTAGTGCCAGGTGGCCTGAGGCTGAGTCAGGGAGGAGCTGGCAGTTATGTAGGCACTGGCAATATTCAGTGACTGTGCCCACATAGTGAGTGGGCAGACAGGACCACACAAATGGCAGTCTTATTTTTGCCTGCTTAGTTAAGTGGGTGCTGGCACAAAATATTGGCTAGCACCCATAAAACCTCCAGGGCACCATATGAGAGAATAATTGATAAATATGTGTTGGGGGAATAGCACCAACCTGTACTGCACTACACTGCACAGTGCTTTATGGAAATACACTCAGAAAGTTAAATGTAGGAGTGGTACAATTATTAGGAAGAGATGTGCATATAACCTCTGGAATTATTATGTTTATGTGAAAACACACCTCCTATAAGCAATTCTGAGTTTTCACTCCTTATCTATGTATTGATATACCACAAGACACATAGCTCATAGAAATAACAGGTACACAGGTACATAATTAAATAAGTACATAAAAGAACATAATTTATGAGTAATCTGTAAACAAATAAATGCAGACAGAAACAAACAATAACATCTAGAAAATCACAGAACAAACGTAAATTGTCAGTTCTCTAAAATGTTGTACAGAACTAATCAGGTCTTAGTTAAGACTAACACACACAGTTCCCTGTGGCACTCAAACAGGCAACCTATTACCCAAGGGAAATCACTTAAAGAGCTTGACTTACGAACTTCGTGATAAGACGAGTCCGTTTTTGGTGGAATAGCTGGGTTCCAATGAAGATCAGCAAGATGTGGTTGTGTCAGGTCTACCCCTGATGGGCTGAACTGATGTCATTTATACAATTTTGATAATAGTACTGTCACCAATATATTGATAACACTGTGTGAAATGATTAGTTGTGTTCCGCATGCCATGGTTTGGAAAAACACAAGAATGTCTTTCAACACCAGTCTTGATGCTTTGGGTTCCAAGGAGACTAGAGGTCAACCTTTTGTCATTCTCGATGCTTTCCTCAAATTCTGGCTCCGAACAATCCTGAGGATCATTGTAACAAAGAGCCTTATATATTTCATAGTCTTGCATTAACTAAGTTACTTACTACTACTACTACTTATCATTTCTATAGCACTACTAGACGTATGCAGCGCTGTACACTTGAACATGAAGAGACAGTCCCTGCTTGACAGAGCTTAACAGGGACGTGAGCATGTTTGAATTTAATTAGAACAAGTATGACTCAGCAGAGTTCCAATTCATAGCAAATATCTCTGTATTGGAGCATAGCACTGCAAAATGGATGATAGGTATTCACAATACCTCAGGCATAAGGTGGCAAGCTCTGAAAAGTATCTGTTATTTGTGGCAGGGGCTCCTACTCCCTACATAAAGGAGGACTAGATCCTTATTCTTAGGTGCAGAGCAAGTTTATTTACAAATCTGTATATGCAATGCATTGATTGTAGCACTCAGTTTGCAGATCTTGTAAATTCACTCTGATTGGAATTCACATGTATTCTTTCTTCTTTCTGTTGCTGGTTGAAGTGGTGAAGGAGGGTCTTGTGCTTGCAGAGGGAGACTTGAGGTTGATTGTTTGCTGGCAGAGAAGGTCTTCTATTTGTAGAATGGATGGGATGGAACATGAAGAGGGTTTTATATTGGGGGCAGATGAATCCAGAGAGAGAGAGAGAGAGAGAGAGAGAGAAAGGAGGTTAAATCTGCTTATAACTTCTTGTTAGGTGTAGGATCCGAGGCCACAATTCAGGGACAGTTGCAACTGTGTTCTTCTGGGTTTTGAGATGGAGGCAAGGAGGTTTGGTGGAAAACTTAGTTTGAATCAGCTTAACCGGTCACATGTTCTGGCAGTCAGGTTCTCAAATACACATTCCACAATGTTCAGGGTGGTATTTGACAAGATTCTGAGGAATTTCAATCCTTATGGATAAAAATTCCATGTGTAAAGGGAAAGAATATATGCATTGGACTATACTACTGTCTGCCAGGTCAGAACGATCAAACAAATGAAAATATGTTAGAAAAGCTAACAGATTTGGCAACAGGATAATAATGGGTAATTTCAGTTACCCCCATATTGACTGGTTAAATGCTACATCAGGGATGCTAGGGAGGTAAAATTCCTAGATGTAATAAATGATTGCTTCTTGGAGCAACAGGTCCATGAACCAACAAGAGGGGGAGCTATTTTAGATCTAGTCCTTAGTGGAATGCAGGTCTTAATAGAAGAGGTAGTAGTGTTGGGCTTCTGGGAAACAGTGATTATAACACAAACATATTTGACTTAACTGGAGTGCATTCACCAAGGAATTCTATTTAGCAGCATTTAATTTCTGAAAGGGTAATTATGATAGCATGAGGAAAATGGTTTTAAAAAGTTGAAAGGCTCAGCTGCAAAGGTTAGGACTTTAAATCAGGTATGCCCACACCAGATGTATTCCACATAGTAATAAAGGTGGAAAGAAGAGCAAACGACAGCCAGCATGGATAAAGGGAGAAGTGAAAGAGGCTATTAGAGCCAAAAGAACATCTTTCAGAGTATGGAACAAAGATCCAAATGAAGAAAACAAGAAGTAACATATGCACTGGCAAGTTAAATGCAAAGCATTGATAAAGAAGTCTAAAAAAGAATATAGAGAGAAACTTGCCTCAGAGGCAAGTTTCTCTTCATATTTCAGGTGTATCAGAAGCAGAAAGCCTGTCAGGGAATCCGTGGGGCTGTTAGATCATCAAGGACTAAAAGGGGCACTCAGGGAGGAAAGGGCCATAGCAGCGAGGCTGAATGAATTAGTTGCCTTGGTCTTTATTGAAGAAGATGAAAGAGATCTACAACTACCACAAACGTGTAAATCCAACAGAATATTTATGTCAAAAACACTTCAAGCAATGTCCAAAGGTCATTGAGATACTTCAGTTATATACAGTCATAAAAATGTGGTAGGAAAAGACTTCAGAGCAGGGCTAACAGCCCAAAATAAGGCAAGAAAGTGACAAGCTTAATCTGCCACGATCAGTCAATAAACTGCACAATATTTTCCTTTTTCTTTTATCTAATTTTGTGCTGATATCTAATTTTCTGTTTAAATTCACTTTCTTGCATGACTTGTATGATATATATCAGACAGGGTAGCTACAATTTCTGAAGCTCAATGCTTCTCAGAGTTCAGATAGTCAAAAAGGCTTAAAGTATTCAGGGAAGTGTGCTGTTACCTATTATTATATTGTTGTTGTCATGCCTACTGTGTTGCTGTCTAGTAAGGTATTTGGGGATAACAGCTGTAAACTGTGAGCCCTAAACCTTTATTCTTGCAGCTTTATTTACTGTGGAGCTTGTTCTCTCATTCTCTTTAAAGGTGATACTGCTACACATAGAAGAGCTGTATGCATTGGATGTGGTCTACTTACATTTCAGTAACACCTTTGGTACTATTCCTCATAGGAGTCTTATATGTTTTCTCGCTTTGTAATCTTCAAATCTTACTCATTGTAATTCAACGTTTGTAATATGTGTAAGCCACAGTGAAAGAAATTGCTTTTGGATAATGTGGGATATAAGAACCAATAAATAAATAAATATGTAAACTGAGTGCCCTGGGGTTAGTGAACAGGATCAGAAATTGGTTGACTGACAGATGACAAAGGGTGGTGATAAATGAAATTCTACCATGGGAAACAGCATGCGCCAACTTCAACATTGCTGCCAGGTGGGCACGCTAACTGAATGATAGTGTCGATTTGGCGAGTGGTAGCTCTACCACTGCTTTGTAAAAGGGCCCCTAAATATCTATGGGCTCTTTTTACTAAGGTGCGCTAATGGATTTAGCATGAGCTAAAAATCAGCGCATGCTAAATGCTAAGAAGCCCATTTTATTCCTATGGGTTTCTTAGAGTTTAGCATTTGCTAATTGTTAGTCTGCACTAAATCTATTAGTGCATCTTAGTAAAAGGAGCCCTATGTCCTCCAAGAGTGGCACTGGGAGTGACACCTGTTCCCATGCATGTTTAGATTTCATTGACCAGCTGCTATTGAGCAGCATCTCCAATGGAGGGATTAGGAGGAATTGCTTCCTTAATCTCCCAATGGCTTTTGTCTCCCCAAATGCTAAACTATGAAAGAAACTGGTCACTGTGACAGTGCTGAGATAATACTCAGATATGTTTCTAAAGCTGCAAAGATAACCACTTACGTGCCAGCACATACCCAGCTATATTACAATTGTACAACATAACCGCTTATGTGCTGGCTTGAACTCATGAAAAAATTTTAATACATTTATTTTGCTAAAATGAATGTTTACGTTGCACATACCCTGGTGTATAAACATCCATTTCTCCTGTATATTAGAACAGGCTATACATCTGCAGATTCTGTTCTGAAATAATGGCGAAACTTGAGACACAATGACTTGTACATCTCAGTTTCTACTTCCACAACCTGTCTATTTGTCAATATCAATAGTCAAATCAGAGCACTCTACAACTTAAAACATTCATAAAATCACAAATTTGAATAGGTGTACTGGACATATACAGCACTGTACAACTGTGATAAATATTCAGGTATACTATTGCATGTTCCTGCTCCAAGAAAATTACAATCTAATTACAACCTAATGTGTGGTAAATGCAGGGGATGTGGCCAGCATCTGCTCTGCATTTACCACATAGGGTAGAAATTGCATGGGCTCATGTTATATGCATCAGTACATAGTGTGGGTGCAGCTGAGCTGCTATAGTTGTTTAAAGAAAATTGTGCCCAGGGGATCCTCCTAATTAAGAGAGGGGTGTCTGTGATGTGAAGGCTTGAATGGGATCCAGGTGGGAGGGGGTTTGTCATGTTATCTGGTGTCTAGGAACAGAGTAGAAAGGCCAGTACTAGGATGATTATATATATATGGTGGTGGTGGGGGGGGGGGGGGGGGGTGTTGTTGTTCCCTGGCTGTGAGGGTTTCTTTTTTTAAATTATGGTATAGGGCAGCTGTTATGCTTCCTGTCTGCTAGTGGCACAGATGCACTTAATGCCACCTCATCAAGGATACCAGCCAGCACTAATCAGCAGTCCTGACAGCTAGAGTACAGCAACGTCCTATGTGCTTGCCCCATCCCTGTCTACGACCCAATTGGACCCTATGAAAAAACAGTCAATCATGAACAAAATGTGAATATCTGGAAAAAATATCCCGGATGTCTACAGAGAAATCACAAGGAAAATATAATGTAAAATAATTTTATTAGAGTTTAAGGAGAGCTCAGTACAGGCTGTACCTACAGCCGAGTAGTACTTCAGTGAGTCAGGCCGCCGAAAAGCGGCTCACTTGAAAGCTCTATACATCATGAAATACTCTCCAAACAGAACTCTCAATTTTTAAATAAAGTGAATAAACCCTAAGTGAGCAATTAAGTCCAAACACAAATGATAATAATACTACTGAAAATCTCTATAAGCATCCTGTGTTACCAGAGTTCACATAAGGGAGGAAAATAGTGAAATCCTTTATATTTGAAATGAGCTTCAGTCTTTCAGCCTCATTAGTACATAAACAAACACACTGGAAATTGAGAAACAGACAGGAGCAGACTTATCTGAACTTGTAAACTTGTGACTGCGTCGCTCATGCACTGTGTGTTCCAAAGGTCCTACAGAAATTTCCGTTTCAACTAGCGTGAGATTTTTTTTTTTAATGTCACTGGCTGGTTGTAGCATGTGGGAACTATTAATGCAGACTCAAACGAATAGTTACCACACACTAACACCCATGATAACTGCTTACTGCGGTTTAATAAGCAGCCCCAAAGTGAGTTGCTGAGGGTCACAAGGAGTGTCGGTGGCAGACGTGGGGCCCAAACCAAAAGTGTTCAGTGAATATGTAGAGAATAGATTGGAGAAAGATGAAATGCAGAACAAACTGTGCTATACTATTTTTAGCTGTAACTAACAAGTAAGTTGCTGTTCTGGACACCGACATGCATTCCAACTTTAGGTGAGATTTCAGTATGTGCAATTAAATTATACTTGAAAGCACTTTCTCTTTTTTCCCCCCGTTTACTTTCTAAAAATATAATTAAAGTCAGATTTGCTCAATTAACTTTTTTTTTCTATCGTGCTGCAGTATAGAATTAAGAGACACACATTAGAAAAAAATGGAATTTCCTGATTTTCCTTCTCAGTGATCAGTTGTGCTACACTGTGGTGGTGGTGGTGGGGGGCTTTTACTAAGGTACTCTATCAACTGGTGCAAAACGCTGAGATGCCCATTATATTCCTATGAGTGTCTCAGCATTTAGTGCCAGATGATTTTTAGCACGAGATAAAAATGCTAGTGCACCTTAGTAAAAGATCCCCTATAACTATTTATTTTCCTGCACATAAATGTCTTATGTTGCCATTTCATAACATAGACCTTCATATGCTGCCACAGAGATGTTTATATTCCTGTGTCGCCCTGTAGATATTTTAGACATCAGTTTTGCTGCACATCACTGGCACATGTGGCGAGGCATTTTTGATATAACATCCAAATCCAATTTTGGATGTTTTACAAAAAAAAAAAAAAAATGTCCAAAACTTCAGTGCCAAACATGGTCATTTTTGAAGTAGAAGTGGAGGAGTGGCCTAGTGGTTAGGGTGGTGGACTTTGGTCCTGAGGAACTGAGTTCAATTCCCACTTCAGGCACAGGCAGCTCCTTGTGACTCTGGGCAAGTCACTCAATCCTCCATTGCCCCATGTAAGTCACATTGAGCCTGTCATGAGTGGGAAAGTGCAGGGTACAAATGTAACAAAAATAAATAAAATCTATCTTTTTGGTTCAAACATTGCTCTATTTTAGTTGTTTTTTTGTGCTCAGTGCTTCTTTCTTTAAGGGCCATTTTCAAACAAAAAACATCCAAGGGAAAAATGCATAAAAAGCAAGCCATTGGGATATCTGGGGGCCAAGCATCATATTAGACTGGCCCCACAGACATCCCAGCAGAGCAGTGGGCAGCCTAGGGGGCACTGCAGTGAATGTCACATAAAAGGTCCCAGGTACACATCACAACCCCCTTATATTGTATGATGGGCCTTCTAGGAATAGCAAAAAATATACATACCATGCCCTACTGTATACCACTACAAAAGCCCTTATGCCTGCAGGTGCCACCTATATTACACCCTACCAGTCTCAGATAGCCTGAAAATTCTGGGAGTCACAATTGACCGAAACCTCACATTCGAAGATCATGCGAAAAATACAGCAAAGAAAATGTTCCACTCAATGTGTAAACTTAAAAGAATCAAACCTTTCTTCCCAAGGGAAGTATTCCGCAGCCTAGTGCAATCAATGGTGCTAAGTCATCTAGACTACTGCAATGCCATTTATGCCAGATGCAAAGCACAAATCATCAAGAAGCTTAAAACCGCTCAAAACACAGCAGCCAGACTCATATTTGGGAAAGCGAAACACGAAAGCGCCAAACCCTTAAGAGAAAAACTACACTGGCTCCCACTTAAAGAACGTATTGCATTCAAAGTTTGCACCCTGGTCCACAAAATCGTTCACGGAGAAGCTCCGACCTACATGTCAGACCTTATAGACTTGCCTATTAGGAATGCAAAAAGATCATCATGCATATTCCTCAATCTCCATTATCCTAGCTGCAAAGGACTAAAATATAAATCCACATACGCGACCAGTTTCTCATACATCTGCACGCAGCTATGGAACGCATTACCGAAGGCCATAAAAACAACGCAAAACCTAACCATCTTCCGAAAGCTACTGAAAACAGATCTTTTCAAGAAGGCATACCATAAACATTCATCTTAAACACTAAAAAAAAACAATACTATACAAAACCGAACTCTTATCACATGATTGATTAAACTCTCTGATATTAACGATCAAGTAATACCACCTTAAACCTTATGTTGAATAGGGCCTCTCTATAGTCGACGACCTAATGTACGTTACAATCCAATCTGTTACTTAGGAACCTTCACGCAATACCATAATGTATTCTTCTTTACCATGTATTTATGCACATGATGTATATATACACCATGATCTGTTCCATTTATGTTATGCTACATGTCTGTTACCATGTATGTATACACTTTAACGCAACACTATTTGTAATGCTGTTACCCGGAAATGGCAACCACCATTACGGTAAATGTAAGCCACATTGAGCCTGCAAATTGGTGGGAAAATGTGGGATACAAATGCTACAAATAAAATAAATACAAATAAAATTATATGGGTTTAGTAGGTATTTTGTGGTTTTGGGGGCACTCATAATTTCTACCACAAGTGTACTAGTTAGAGTAGGATATAGACCTGTGTCCCCTTCTCTATAGTTCACTGCACTGACTACCATGCAACTCCAGGGACCTGCTTGCTGCCAATGGACATTATATCTGCAGCTGTCATAGAACCTGGTATGTACTGTCACGTTCACCTCTTAGGGGTGTGTGTTATACCTCTCTCCCTCCAGTGGTCATCTAGTCAATTAGGGCACCTTTTTGGCACTTAGTCATTATTGAAACTGGAGTAGCCAAAAACATCCTATTTTTTGTTCTGTGATACCTCTTATTTATATACTAATAAAAATGTATAAATCTTTGTGTTGCCCTCCAGGAAGACCAATAGTATCCAGAACAGGTTCAATTTTAAAGCCATTATCTATTTTTACTGATTTTATGTGTCACTTAGTGCCTGATATTCTATCTTATGTAAAAGGCACTTCACATATTCACATTCTAGAAGACAAATCCTGTGAAATGAGAGATTTAAAGATAACTATGGATATTGAGTCCCTGTACATGAATATTCCCCAAGATGAAGCCTTAGAAATAATTATAAACTCATTAGAGAGATGTGTTAATTTTAAGAGGATCACTACAGACTTCATTGTAGAACTTGAAAATATAGCTTTGAAAGATATTTTATGCTTGAAAAGAAATTCTACTAACAGATTGGTAGCCGCCATCAATAGCAAATTTGTATGTTGCTAAGTTTCAAGAGAAATTTCTTTTGGAACATGGATTTAAGGAACATCTTCCCTTTTGGAAGAGGTATATTGATGATATATTTGTCCTTTGGAAAGGTACAGATAGTATAGATCTGTATAAATCTGTGTGATCCAAATTTGAAATTTCAGATTAGTTATGACAAAAGGGAGATTCCGTTTTTGGACATCGTAATTAAAATTAATAAAGGGAAGATTGAAACAAGAATTTATAGAAAGCCGACGGATGTGAACAAAGTTTTACATTATACTAGTTGTCATAGCACATCATTAAAAGCAAACTTACCATATAGTCAATTTTTGTGGTTGAAACGGCTGTGCTCAACTGAGACAGACTTTTTTGAGAAATCACTAGAAATGCAGGAACAGTTTGTAGAGAGGGGCTATTCTATAGAAAATGTTAAGAAGAGCTTTTAGAGGGTCATCCAGTTAGATAGAAAAGAATTACTGGTACAAAGAAATAAGAACAAGGAAGATAAGATAGTGTGCACATTAGATTTTAATCTCTAATAGATCCTAATATACTTGAACTTAACAACTTGTGTCTTAGAATACCAAAGTCCTTTTTTTATGGAGGAAAAAGCCTCAACAGACTCCTTTGACTAGCTCTAAGGCTTTTAATTAGTTGGAGTTCTCACTGTCATCATAGCCAAAAAACCTCCGTTAGTTATTTGGCATGAACAACAATATTTTGACATAGAGAACCAGCACTTATCTTAAAGCTGCGTTCCTGTCTTTTCGTCACTTAACCTTTGCACTCCATGACCGACATTGGCCAAGGTTTCGGTACTTCTTGCCTGCCTCAGGGTCCGTCGTGTTGGTGACTCTGAAAAAAACCAATAGTAAAATTAGTACGAGGATCCCCTTCAATAATTACTCACACAATGTTGTTAGGTCTGCATTCCTCACTCTCTGCTACCGAGTTTTACTCTCCGGAAGTCCTTAAGTTATTTCCTGCTTACATTTATAATGGCGTCTGTCGTCATTACGACGTCACTACAATCCTTCCTATTACAGCTTACTTATTTCAAAAAAAGTGTACCCATTCTATTCTGTTGTTTAACCCGCAAGGGTGTACAGTTCTTAATCGATAGATCCACCTTTGTTCTTGCTGTATTAGCACCAGTTTTCTGTCTCCTCCCCTGGTGCTAAACTCCACCTTTTGTAAAACTACACATCGAAGGGACTGGAACTCATGTCCCTTCTCCACACAATGTGCAGCCATTAGATTTCAACCATTTGTCTAAAGATATAGTGAAAACATTGAGAAGGCATTGGCACATAATTCAGAACACTGATGCATTTCATGATCGTGAGCTTTTGATTGTATTTAAGAACCATAATTTGAAAGATTTGATAGCACCATCTGCACTTCCACCAAGGGAGTTGGTTGTAGGGAAGAAAGTTTTTGGACATTTTCCATTTGGCAGTTGTTCTATTTGCAATGTTTTTACCATTCTACCATGAATGAAAAATATGAATTGAAGCTTTTTTTCAAATTGTAAGACAGAAAAAGTAGTTTACGTAGCAGTGTGTCCATGTAATCTGATGTATGTTGGACTAAGAGGGTGCTTAATAAGAGACAAATAGAATATAGGAGAAATATCACAAGAAAAGTGATAGAGAAGCCCCTAGTTTAACATGCTGTGGTTGCCAATCACAGATTTGAAGATTATCCCCCTGATTCTGTAAAGGTTGTCAAAAATTGCACGCATATGTAGGTGTGGTGTCAATTTGAGCGTGCGATAAGATAATGAGCCAATTATTGCCACTAATTAGATTTAATTGGATGTTACACATGTAAAGTTAGGCACATGATCCATGCCTAAAATTTACATGTGGCCCAAAAAAGGGGGCATGGAAAGGGAACGGTCATAGGTGTTTTGGGGCGGAAAGGGGGGGTGTGTGGTTTTGAGTTACATGCAAAATTACAGAATAAGGGTGCTCCGCATGTAAATTTAGGCACGGGCATTTGCACCACATTTTCATTGGTGCAAATGGTGGCACCTAAATTAATGTACAACCATAACATGCATTATTCTATAAACTGTGAACTTTAGGTGCAGCTTACAGAATGATGCATAAGTGGTTTTTTTTTAATCAGTGCCGATTTTATTTAGGCATCATCTACTAAATCTACCTTTATACATTTTTACTGATGTTTAAACCTACCATTTCATGGAGAGGTACAGCTAAATAGGTAAGTCTTACTACAAGCTGAACAGCGGTTCATATTCAAATTGTGCACTTTGGGCCAGATTCTATATATATATGGTGCAAGAGTTACACGTGTTAAATTGAGCATAACTTAATTGAGTAACGAGCCAATCAGCACTGATAAATGGGTGATAACCAATTATCAGCACTAAAGGGCAATAATTAGGATTTACATACTTATTGTATTCTATAATGATGCGTGCATGAATCCTAACACGCGTACATATTTAGGGGCGTGTATAGGGGCATTCCTGGGGATGTTCCCATTGGTTAAGAGCATTGATATGGCAGGCCTAATTGCAGGCACCTACAGTTAGGCACAGTTTATGCTTAAGTGTGATTCTATAAAGGATGCATACTCTTTATAGAATTGCGCTAAGCACGCTAAACGTTTAGGCGCTACTTATAGAATATACCCCTTTAAATCTAAGCACTCTTAATCAAGAGATAGACCTTTCAGCTTTTTTTTTATAATGTATGTTAAGAGACTGACCCATTTTGGAATTTTGCTTCTGTTACTATTAAATGAATGTATATTATTTGATTTTTTTTTAGATATGATTTATTGCAGTGTGTCAATGAGTTAATTTAAGTTTTATTCTTCTATTATATTAGTTTTTAGTTTAGTTGTGGTACTTGTTATTGATATTAATAATTTGTGTTTTGTTTTATCTTTTGAATCATTGCCTGTTATGATTATGTGTTACTTAATGCCTGTCTTCTGCAACATTATGCTCTGTATGCTAATCAATGTATCTCTCCCGCATTTGGATGCTTACACGTTCTTCCCTCTGGGTTGTTGTAATCAAAGTCACTGATTTTTTAAATGAGAAAGTGCAACATGATTATTTCATTTTTGAGATGTTTTGGCCCCAGTGTCATTTACATGTTGGTTTTGGCCTGTCCAATAGGAATTTGACATCTGATGTCATTGGAATGCATATGTGTTCCAGGCTTGAGTGTGCAGCATTCCAATGCTTTTAGACTATTTTTTCTTTAATTCCACCAGCATTTTTTATTTGAATAGCAGGCACTGTGTAGCCAATGGGCTATATTATGCATATTTGTAATTTTAATTGTAATTTTTGTATATCACTCGTTTGCTAGTTTTTTTTTTTTCTTCTTCATTTTTTCCTCTTGTTTGAAAGTTTGGAGATAAAATTATTTTTTTATGATGCTCTGGTTACATCTGTGAGCCTTTATATCTTTTTAATGTTTTTAAAAGTTTTAACCTTTGACCCTGAGATAGGAAGAAAATATAAGCAAGCTTTGAACACCAGTGTATGTTTGACATTGCCTGTCTCTAGCTGGTGTTGCCATCTGTGTGCCATTGCTGGGTGAGGTTTTTCTTGATAAATTATGTTTGAGTTCTTTGCATATTACTATTCTGTTGGCTGCTTAGTTTCAAATGTGTTTTTGCGAGGTCTGATTTATGTTTTTATGTTCTTTATATGTTTTGAAATTGTTTAGAAGTGTTCCTGGTTTCTTATGTTCTTTTTAAGAATCCGTGTTATATGATTGACTGGCCCACTGTCAGTAACAGGGGTTCTTTTACCAAGGTGCGGGAAAAAGGGCCCTGCACTGGTGGCAGGGGCTGTTTTTCCCATTCGCCGGGGCCCTTATTACCGCAGTGGGTAAAATACCTAATGCACACATGGCCATGCGGTAAGAGAGATCTTGGGGGATGGAGAGCCCTTACAGTCACCCATTGAGGTGGCGATAAGGGCTCCCGTACTAACCCGGCAGTAATCGGGCAGCACGTGGTGATGCCCGACTACTGCCAGGTTATCGCTGCGCAAGCCATTTCCAGGGGTTTTCTTTTCTGCCCAGAAATGGCGTATGCTTGGGGTGGGACTACCGCTGGTGGCAGCATTGGGCCGGCAGTAATCCTGAAAGAGTGAGTGGTTAGCCCGCACTGGGCTTACCGCCGCTCTGTAAAAGGGCCCCTCAGTGCTGTTTTTAAAATAAATTTATTCAATGAACTTGTTTTTATGTACATGATTTTTAATGTGTATCGTTATGTATATATTTTAGTTGACCCCAGCGCAGCCTGTTGAGAAGGTGAAACGTGATTTATATTGGGGTTTGTGCTATTTTGAATCTGTTGGAATAAAGCTCTACTACATTTGAGATGTGTTTTCTGATTTCTTTTTGGACAATTTTTACAATGCTCCATTATTCCAGAAAAATGTCCAAATTGCAAGCCTGCCCTAGTCCCGCCCTAACACACCTTCAACATGTCCCCCTGAGATTTAGACAAACTGCATAGAAAAATGTCTTAAAAATGAGATTTTAAAAATAGCAATTTAGGCCTAGTGCTGGCTTGGGAGAGCTACTGCACATGCTTGAAAAATTGCACATACTCGGAGCTGTCCTTCTACAGGCTGAAAGCAGCCATTTTCTTGATTGTGTCCTGATGGGAAAGCTCATTCCTTGGTCGGGCAGCATCGGAGAAGGTCGTGCGAGATGTGACTCCTCCATGGAGGCCCCGAAATATCCTCCTGAGCCCAAAAGGAGGACAGCATTGGCCACCAATGCCTTCTGGAAGCCCAGAGCCCCCCCCCACACAAAAATCCCCGGACCCCAGGTAAATAATAATAATAATGGCTGCTTCTGCTGTGTATGCCAGCAAATAAACTTGTACTCTCATATGTACTCATGGGCATTTTACAAAAGGTTACATGTTTGGCAGAACTTTTTGTAAAATACCACCAGAACTAAACATATGCTGACTTGCGTGTCTGAATTCTGATCTCACTCTATGTAAAATGGCCATGATGTTCATAAGAATGTAAGCATTGCCATACTGGGACAGATCAAAGGTCCATCAAGCTCAGTATGCTGTTTCCAATAGTGGCCAATCCAGGTCACCTGGCAAGATCCCAGATTAGTTAAACAGATTTTATGCTGTTTATCCTAGAAAAAAGCAGTGGATTTTTCCAAGTCCATCTTAATAATAGCTTATGGACTTTCTTCTGGAAATTGTCCAAACCTTTTTTAAACCATGCTAAGCTAACTGCTTTTACCACATTCTCTGGCAATGAATTCCAGGGTTTAATTACACATTGAGTGAAGAAATTCATTTATTTATTTAATACATTTACAGTATATCCCACATTTTCCCGCTAATTGCAGGCTCAATGTGGCTTACAGAAAACTGTAGTAAGGTTACAGTGCATGAAGTACAATTATACAATAAGTAAGGTAGTAAATATCATTTTAAACAACAATATATAAAAAGATAATAAAGATAATAATGTCCTTAAATCTTTTCTCCGATTTGTTCTAGTAGCGAGTGGGTTGTTCCAGGCATAGGGTGAGGCGAGGCAGGCGAGGTGAGGCGAGGCAGAATGGGTGGAGCCTGGAGTTGGCAGTGGTGGAGAAGGGTACTGAGAGGAGGGATTTGTCCTGTGAACGGAGGTTTTGGGTGGGAACATAAGGGGAGATGAGGGTAGAGAGGTAGTGAGGGGCAGCAGACTGAGTACATTTGTAGGTAAGAAGGAGAAGCTTGAACTGAATGCGGTATCGGATTGGAAGCCAGTGAAGTGACCTGAGAAGAGGGGTGATATGAGTATATCGGTTCTGGCGGAATATAAGATGTGCAGCAGAGTTCTGAACAGATTGAAGGGGGGATAGATGGCTAAGTGGGAGTCCGATGAGGAGTAAGTTGCAGTAGTCAAGGCGAGAGGTAATGAGAGCATGGATGAGAGTTCGGGTGGTGTGTTCAGAGAGGAAAGGGCGAATTTTGCTGATGTTGAAGAGGAAGAAGCGACAGGTCTTGGCTATCTGCTAGATGTGTGCCGAGAAGGAGAGGGAGGAGTCGAAGATGACTCCGAGGTTGCGGGCAGATGAGATGGGGAGGATGAGGGTGTTATCAACTGAGATAGAAAGTGGAGGAAGAGGAGAAGTGTGTTTTGGTGGAAAGATGATGAGCTCAGTCTTGGACATGTTCAGTTTCAGGTGGCGGTTGGACATCCATGTAGCAATGTCGGTTAAGCAGGCCGATACCTTTGCCTGGGTCTCCACGGTGATGTCTGGTGTGGAGAGATACAGCTGGGTTTGCTAATTGTCCAGTGCTCTACTCAACTCTAGTAGTTTTCGGTGTTTTGCTTCACTGTGTGCCCCCTAATCCTAGTATTTTTGGAAAGAGTAAACAAGTGATTCATGTCTACCCTTTCCACTCCACTCAGTATTTTATAGACCTCTGTTATATCTCCCCTCTCCTCCTGATAACTAGAGAATATTTTGTGAGACCTACCACTCACTTTTTCCTCAGTAGCTACTGTATAAACTGGGTTGGTCCAAATCCTTGTGCCAACTGTGTAGTCTAATGCTTCAGCTAACAGTCCATTGCAGTGTTGGATTCTGCTTCCTACTTCATTATGAGCCTGTTTACCCTGAGTAAAAAGCAGAGGATTAGAAACTAAGGTTATATGATCTGTATCAAGAGGAGCCAGACAAAGCCCTGTGAGAGGATTCATTGAACTCTGACTGAGTGGAAAGCACAACCCTGAAGAGGCAAGACCTGATGTTTTCCTAAATCTAACCAGCCTGATTTTAGAAGCTGAAGGACATTTCTTTGTAGCTTTGTTTGCTTCCATTACATCTTGGTAATAAAGACAGCCTGAAGCCTGTAAATATTTTCTACTGTGTATTCTAGCATCCTGGATTAGGCAGTCATAAGGTGAAAAAAAAAAGAACAGAGAAACCTTTTCTGATGACCCAGAGATTTTCAAAACTAATGTACCTGAATATAATCTGTAAACCACTTTGGTTGTGCTACACAAGGGTGGCATATCAAATCCATTACCCATTACCCATAATTCCCTGGATTGTATACAGGGCATAAATCCAGGCATATTTTATAACTACGTGTATAGATTAATTGTTTCATCAACCTGTTAAGCATTGTTAACAGCACTTAACAAGCAATAATGCTTTAATTGGCAAAAGTTAGAATTTACACGCGTACATTTCTGTAATGTACTGCGCTTAAATTCTAATGTGCACAGGCAAAAAGGGGCATGGTTAAGGGCAGGAAATGGGCGTTTCATGGGCGTTATAATCTACATGCAGGGATTTATACCAGCTCTATCAGCCCTTCAGTATGCTGGGGCTGCTGCCCACTAAGACCAGCTTCTGTGTCTGACTGGTATCATCACCTGCATAGCAAAAGGGGTGGAAGTGTGTTGGACAAAATAACTGAGTTTTGTTTTGCAGCATTCATATACATAGCCCCACATGTGAAGACCCAGGAAACAGATGGTGAAGAATGGCATTAGCAGGCAATCACAGATCTGATGGTACAGAGCTGGAGACAAGGAGTACAATGCACTTTAGAGACTGATGTACAAGAGAGCCACACAGGCAGGTGGGTAGACATAGAACTGTGGAAGGAGTGCAGAGGACACAGTGAAATTACCTTTGCGGGTGGGTGCCTGTTTTGGTGCCATTCTGACAATGGGATGCAAAACTTTGAAAATACTGAGAAGGACGTCCCAAGGATGCCCATGTATGAGCGGGATAAGCGTCCCCAAGATGGTCATCCTAATTTCGATTATTGGCAAAATCCCTAAACGTCCCCAGCTGCTCCCTCCGATTTGGGTGTCCTCATTTCAATTATGGGTGGGAACTATGGACGTCCCCAGCTGCTCTGTGTTTTGGATGCCCTAATTTCGATTGTTATTATTATTATTATTTATGGCATTTGTATCCCACATTATCCCACCTCTTTGCAGGCTCAATGTGGCTTACAATTCGTCATGGATACTGGAAATAGCAGTGAATATACATTTGGTTTACAGAGGGTTTTGTGTTACATGGTGGTGAAATACATGAAGGCGTTAAAGCAGAAAGACATTATAAGACATTAGTAGACAGTCTGGAAGTTTTAAGATTATACAGTTACACGTGTTAGATTATACAGTTACACATGTTGATCTTTGTGATATATCTTGTCGAAGAGATAGGTTTTCAGTAGTTTGTGGAAATTGGTCAATTCATAGACCGTTTTCAGGTTACATGGCAGCGCGTTCCAGAGTTGCGTGCTCGTATAGGAAAAGGTAGATGCATGCATTGATTTGTATTTCAGACCCTTGCACTTGGGAGGATGAAGATTAAGGAATGTGCGAGAGGTTCTTTTTGCGTTCCTGGGTGGTAGATCTATCAGGTCTGACATGTAGGCGTTACCATGGATGATTCTATGGACTAGGGTGCAAAGTTTGAACGTGATACGTTCCTTTAGTGGGAGCCAGTGTAGTTTTTCCCTCAGGGGTTTCGCGCTTTCGTATTTTGGTGTGCCGAATATTAGTCTGGCTGCCGTATTTTGGGCTGTCTGGAGTTTTTAAAGTATTAGCTCTTTACAGCCAGCATAGAGTGAGTTACAATAGTCCAGATGACTGAGTACCAATGATTGTACCAGATTGCGGAAGACAGTTCTTGGAAAAAATGGTCTGACCAGTGGCGTAGCCATAGGTGGGCCTGGGTGGGCCCTGCAGGCCCACCCAACAGCAGCACATATTTAGCGGTAGCTGCTGGGGATCCCATGCTTTGCTAACTGAAGACAACCCCCTGATGGTAACGAAAATGGTACTCTCTATGATACTGGCACCTGCTCATGCTCAGTTTTCAGTGCATGCCTGCTGCAGACTGCCAAGGTGGAAAGAAGTGCTTTCCCACCAGCTGAGATATTTTTTTGGTGCCCACCCACTTCTTGCCTAGGCCCACCCAAAATCTGTTGTCTGGCTACGCCCCTGGGTCTGACTCTTTTTAGTTTCCACATTGAATGAAACATCTTTTTAGTTGTGTTATTTGCATGGTTCTCGAGTGTTAGGTGTCGATCAATGGTGACACCAAGGATTTTTAGGGAGTCCGAAACTGGTAGATTTAGTTTAGATGTGTTGATGGTGGTAAATTTATTCTTGTTGTATTGCGAGGTTAGTACCAGTCATTGGGTTTTCTCTGCATTGAGCTTCAACTGAAATGCATCTGCCCAGGAATTCATAATATGTAGGCTTTGCTTGATTTCATTGGAGATTTCCCTTAGATCTTGTTTGAATGGGATGAAGATCGTTACATCATCAGCGTATATATATTGGTTTAGGTTCTGATTCGATAGTAGTTTGGCTAAGGGTGTCATCATTAGATTGAATATGGTCGGTGAGAGGGGGGATCCCTGTGGAACTCCGCATTCAGGTATCCATGTGGCTGATGTAGTCGACTTTGATGTCACTTGGTAAGAGCATGTAGTGAGGAACCCTTTGAACCAATTGAGAACATTGCCTCCGATTCCGAAGTATTCGAGGATGTGTAGTAAAATTCCATGGTCAACCATGTCAAATGCACTTGACATGTCAAATTGTAACAGTAGAATGTTGCTGCCGTTTGCTATCAATTGTTTGAATTTGGTCAGGAGCGTGACTAGTACGGTTTCAGTGCTGTGATTAGAGCGAAATCCTGACTGAGAATCGTGTAATATTGAGAACTTGTTTAGATAGTCTGTAAGTTGTTTGGTCACTATACCTTCTGTTATTTTGGTAATTAGTGGGATGGATGCTACTGGTCTATAGTTTGTTAGTTCATTAGCATTTTTCTTTGCATCCTTGGGTATAGGGGTGAGTAAAATGTTATCTTTTTCTCTTGGGAAGAGTCCATTTTGTAGCATAAAGTTCACGTGATTCGTTAGGTCCATTATAAATTGTTGAGGGGCCGATTTCATGAGGTTGTTTGGGCATATATCTAGTTTGCAGTGAGATTTGGCGTATCTTTTAAGCATTTGTGAGATAAGATCTTCCGGTAGTATTATGAATTCAGTCTAGATCCTGTCTGCTGGGTAGATTCCAGGGTCTAGGTCCAGGCAGTCTAGGAGTGTGGTGTATTCGATCTGGCTAACAGGTATTTTACGTCGCAGTTGAATGATTTTCTCCTTGAAGTACTTTGCCAAGTCGTCAGCTCCTGGTGTGTCTTTGCTGTTGTTGGTGACTGGAGTGGTGTCTAATAATTTATTCACAAGTTGGAAGAGTTTGTGTGTGTCTTTGTAATTTGGTCCAATTTCAGTTTTGTAGTATTGTCTTTTGGTTTGTCTTATGGTGTATTTATATTTCCTTCGGAGTTGCTTCCAATCGTTAAGTGTGGGGTTATCTTTCTTTTTGTTTCACGCACGTTCTAGTTTCCTAATTTGTGTTTTGAGTTTTTTCAGTTCTTCGTTGAACCAAGGTATTGAGTTCTTTCTGTGCGAAGTTCTGGTTTGGATTGGGGCGATATTGTCTAGTGTTAGTTTACATCTATTATCCCAATTTGAGAGGAATTGAATTGTGTCTGTATTTATTGGGTGAAAATGATAAACATCCCCAGCTGCTTTTCCAGTTTGGAAGTTTGCATTCCCTTTATTGGCGCCTCTTTAAAACGGCTTTCTCTGTGCTTGCACTTTAGAGGTTTTTCTTTAGATTATGGGGTGGTATTTCTAAGCCTTTTACCTTCAGTTATAGTAAACCTTGTTTTTGCCACTGTATGCTTTTGTACACCTGTTTGTTTTTTTCGTTTTTTGTTTTGGAGGGGGGGGGGGGGGGGGGGGGATACCTTTTGGCCAGTTCTTAAAAGATAACTGGTGTGTGGGCTGTGTATCTTTCCTTTCAAAAAGTTTCTGACTGGGTGTTAGCTGGCAGCTTAGCATATACTCTGCATTTTCTGCATCTGACCAACTCTCCAACCTCTACCCTCCAGGAGCTGCTTGCTGTGCTTGATGTGGTCCCTCACTGATCCCCATTCTCTCTCCTTAGTTGAAGCAGCCAGCCTCTGGTCCCTTGGAGCAAACAGATTGGTGTTCCTTTTGGCAATTTCTGGCACCACAAGGTCAAGGTAAGCTCATACCTCTCAGCCACCTCTTCTCCTTCTGCTATGTAGGTGCTAAACAAACACTTCTTGCATCTTGCACTGCAGCTGGTCAACAGGATTGCAAGGGACAGCAGTGGACTCTAATACACTGGACTCTGATAGTGATGATTGTTTCTACCCAATTCATTGTACAGATGTCTTGTTCTCTGTTGGACACATTCATTTGTGGCTGCCTGTGGGGTGGGGGTGGGGAAGGGGAAGAGGCCCTGAGAATGTGCAGCCCTCATGGTCAGGGCTCCCCATTCTCTGTATGTTCTCTGCATTCAAACCTTACCTCTATTTTCAACGGGTTTGCCGGTGGTTGCTGTGCAGTGGTGGAAGGAGACACCACTTGTTGCTGCATCAGGGCTGTACTGTGTGCTTGCAGGTCATGCTGTAGGCCCTCGATGCTGTGCTCTAGCCGTTGCAGCTGCTGTTCCGCTTCCCATTGGGCCTGTACTGCTCCTGGGTAGGTTCCATCCTTCTTTATGTGGTGAACCCCAGTCCCCTTTTATGAAGTGCCCACTCATTCTCAAGGCTGCTGGGGGTCGGGGAGGGGGTGGGGGGGGGAAGCATATATGCACTAAATGTCTTTTCCACATTACTGAACACAGTCCTACAATCCTCCATAGTTATAGAACAACAACATTTCTAAACTCTATCCTGCACAAACCATTTTCTAGGTGGCCACAGGTGCGTTACTACCACGGCCTTGAGCCCTTAAGTCATGGTGAGGGAGAGGGGTTCTCGTTACAGTTCCTATTCTAAATTACTTGCAGGTGGCTACAGCCTGGTGCCTATATAATTCCCCTAGCCTGTGCCCTTCTGTACCTGATGTATTCTATCCATCTAATGCTTTTACTGTTGCTTTCCCTTTTCTCCTCAGCACTATATACCATTGCTGATACATTTAATGTGAAAAGATGACCCAGCTGTTTGTAGCTCCTTCCTGGCCCTCACCAATGTGGTTTGGTTGTGGGTAAGGGTGTCTGCTGATCAGAGAGCAAACATCGTCTAGACGCTACCTATGGTTATCTGCAAGTTTGTACTTGGCAGATCACTAGTGCTAGACAACATACCTATTATTTACACAACTCTGTGCTCTGGGGCTCTATGGTAAGGGGGGAGAGGCTGGATGGGCATTTCTTTTCCTCAACAGAAATGCCCCCCCCTCCTCATCCTCCTCCCCCTTACTATACAGCCATGCAGTTGGAACAGGTGGCCTTCTGTATGGCCACATTTATGATACATATGTACCAAAGTTTCTCTGTCACAGTTCACCTGTCATGCAACCCAGATTGCTGCCTCCTCTCACATCAACTCCAGCATTTGATAATACGTAGTGCACAAAGTAGAGACACACATCCTGTTATATCAAAAATATGAAGCATGTGTATTTAACAAAACAACAAAACAGAACTATGTACAAAGATATATGAATTGTCCTCAATGAGGGCTTTGCTGCTGCATGGCCTTTAGCAGCAGGCTAATGAGCAACACCAGGAGCTGCCTCTGTGCCCCGAAGTGCTGCTCGTTAGCCTGCCACATCGCTGCCACCTCCTGCAGCAACTGTTTTTGGGTATCAACCAGTTGCTGCAGGAGGTGCAGTACAGCAGCATTATTTTATTTATTTATTAGGATTTATTTACCGCCTAGTAAGATGGACCTCCGGTAGTTCTGCAAGAAACACGTCCTTGTTTCTGTACTTTACACTTATGAATGTTCCTTATATTTCCTGTACCTGGATCTCCACAACTACATGCACTGTACTTGCGGAAGAACCAGGTACATCAGAGAAGTCCAAAGTGTAGTAATAAGGACATCTTTCTTGTAGAACTGCCGAAGGACGTTCATATGACAAATGTTAGCAAGTACAGTGAATGTATTTGCTAACATTTGTATTGGGGATGTCCTTTGGTGGTTCTGAAAGATGGGCGTCCTTTTTTCTTACACTTTGGGCGTCTCTGATTTGGACGTTTCGCGCTGCGATAATGAAATGTCTCAGGACGTCCATATTATTTTTCCATTATTCCTGCCTGATTTTGGACGTCTTCGTGAGGGCGTCCAAATTCAGACTTGGTTGACCTTTCGCAAATGCCCCTCTTTATGATCTAGAGTATGCCTTATTCTTGAAATGTAAGTCACACTGATCTGTCTTTGGTATGTGCGGCCTAGAAGTATCAAAAATTGTATTGTAATGTATAATTGTGAGCCTTGTGCATATTATACTAACTAGAAATGGGGGAGGGGGGGAGGTGGGAAGGGGGTAGAGACACAAGAGAGCTTTTTGTAGCATGAACTGTGAGCTATCTGATCTCTAAGGAACAAATGAAAAATCATTACATCCTGCAACTAACATTGCTTATTCTCCTAAATACTTATCCTCAAAGATAACTGTCACGACCCCTGCTAAATCAAGTAAAATGAGGCAATCATTCTCAAAATATACGACTGAGTGAGTATCATTACATTTCAAAGCCAGTTATACATAATACAATCAACAACACATTCAACCATATTAAAATAAATGCATCTTACAAATCTACCATCACTCAGAATAAAAAAGGACTCAACTAGTCTGTCCATCAAACTAGCAAATGGCTGCAGGCAAGGGAACAAACTGCTTTTGACATGGTCCTTAAGAATTTGCAACTCCTCTACCCTTCTGGTCCAGCAGCTTCCTGTCCCCTCTCTCTCCCTTCGCCCCCTAGAGGTGCAGCCTCACTGTTCAGCAGCTCAGAAGGGAGAGTGGCACAGGAAACCCAGCCCAGCTCAGGCGACATGGCTACACTAACTCCAGAGATGCTGAGTCTCACTCATTAGGAACGTGTCACACTCATTTGAAAGCTTTTCACTCTCATACTCTTTGAGCTCTATTTCTCACTTAGAGCTTCAGTACCAGTGCACTGATCTTGATTACTGCTTTTGTGAGAGGGGAATCTTAGGGGTCCTTTTACAAAGGCGCGCTGAAAAATGGCTTGCGTTAGTGTAGGCGTGGGTTTTGGGCACGCGCCAATCCATTTTTTAGCGTGCCTGTAAAAAAAAGGCCTTTTTTGTTTTTGCTGAAAACGGATGTGTGGCAAAATCAAAATTGCCGCACGTCCATTTTGGGTCTGAGACTTTACCGCCAGCCATTGACCTAACTGTAAATAATCTGGACGGTAACGACCTACGCGTGTATAATGCCACTTGGCGCGTGTAATAAAAATATTTTTCAGATACGCGTAGTGGATGCGCACCAAAATTGAAATTACCACAAGGGCCACGTGGTAACTGGGTGATAACTCCAATTTGGCACACGTTCAGCGCACATAGGCGCCTTTGTGGCTTAGTAAAAGGGCCCCTTAGAGAAGTAAACTAAGTGGTCCAACCAGTAGGAAGAAATCTGAGCACACCTTCCTGCCTGCTGCTTCCCCTTGCCCTGTCCCTTTTCTCCTTTACTGCAAATACATGTGCTCGGAAACTACTACTACTACTATTTAGCATTTCTATAGCGCTACAAGGCGTACGCAGCGCTGCACAAACATAGAATAAAGACAGTCCGTGCTCAAAGAGCTTACAATCTAATAGACAAAAAATAAAGTAAGCAAATCAAATCAATTAATGTGTACAGGAAGGAGGAGAGGAGGGTAGGTGGAGGCGAGTGCACATACTTTTAACTACTGGGTGGAAGACAATTTTCAGCTCAAAAAATGTACCTAAATTGCTCCCCACTTCATCTATATTCTTTCAGGTGCTCAAAAGAAAAGCAAATACCATTTAGTGCTGCCTTGATTCATTTGCAAAGCAATACTACACTTAAATCATTCTAGATTTATACCCTGGATGTACCAGGGGTGTAGCCACACTTTGGCGGGAGGGGGGTCCAGAGCCTGAGGTGAGGGGGAACATTTTAGCCTCCCCCCCCGGCACCACCCCCCCCCCACCACCACCACCAACAACAACTTTGACCCCTCCCTGCCGACGACCCTCTCAACCTCCCCTCCCGCCGCCAACCCTCCCCCGCCGCTGCCATCGCTTACCTTACGTGCAGGACATCTGACTCACAGAAACAGAACGAAGCCTTACGCCGGAAGAAGAGGACCTCAGATGGCGGGGGTTGGGGTCCCCCGCCAGCAAAGGTAGGCGATGGTGACGGTGGTGGTGGCGGTGGGGGAGGGTTGAAGGTGGGAGGGGGTGGAGAGAGTCGTCGGCAGGGGGTCCAGGGCCAAATCTACGGGGGCCCAGGCCCCTGTGGCCCCACGTAGCTACGCCACTGGGATGCACCATCTGAAAAATCTCACTACTCACTCCTTTGCGTGGTAAATTTCACTCATTGGGATGGTTCACCCTTGGCATCTCTGTAGCCCTGATATCATACTCTTTCCCAGGTTGTATAGCAAGCAAATCACACTTAGGAGGCTACTCTGATGTTGTGCTCCTTCCTAGGTTGTGTAGACAGGAAACCATGCTTAGCAAGCTTTCACTTGTGGAACGCAGAGTTACCAGAAGTGAAAACCTGGTGAGCAGGGTTAGCTGCTGGCAACCTAGGGAAGGAGCATGGTGTCGAGGTTAGTGCAGCTGTGTTCTCTGCAGCAGAGTTGGGTTTTCTGCAGCAGAGTTGGGTTTTCTGCTGCCAGTTTCCCCTCCAAAACACTGCTGTTTTGTGCCTACATCTTGACACACCTCCCCAGTGTTTTACTAAGGTGCGCCTAAAAGTGGCCTGCGCTGGTGTAGGCTTGGTTTTTGGACGCGCGCAGGTCCATTTTCTAGCGCACCTGGAAAAAAAGGCATTTTTTTCTGTGCCTGAAAATGGACAAGCGGCAAAATTAAAACCGGTGCACGTCCATTTTCGGGCTGAGACCTTATCGCCACCCATTGACTTAGCGGTAAGGTCTCAATGCAGTAACCGGGCGGTAAGCATCAGCACGCGTAAACTGCCGATTGCCACCGGGTAAGTGCCATGTGGTGGAAAATAGAAAATATTTTCTACCATGTGTTTTGGACGCGTGTCAAAAATAGAATTATCGCTCGGGGCACGTGGTAGCTGGGTGGTACTGCCAATTTGGCGTGCGTTGGATGCGCATAGGCCTTTGTAAAAGGGCCCCATAGCATGTTGCAACACAGCAGTCGAGAACCACTAGATAGAATCCAGTAAGTATGCCCTTTCTTGGATTGGTCCATGAATCCTTATAGCCCTGTGCATTTAATTTTGTCTCTGTAAGCTTTGCATGACTTACACCACTGACAGAAATTATAGTGTAGCATCTCCTTTGATTTTTCCTTATACTGAGTAATGATAGGTATTGGTAAGCATCTGAGCTGCTACACTTAAAGTTAAAAGAGGTGATAAAATAACTATTAAATCGTGTAATTATCCATGTCCTGAAAATTTAAAACAAAATATTAGTGTAATTGAAAAGCAACAGCCTCCTGAATTTTAATCTTCACTAATGCATACCTAATCGTGTAACTGCAGAGCTGCTGAGTATTTGCAGTAAAATTAAATTTATTCCATAGGCTTAATTAAGCTTCCACAATCTCTTTTGGACTAAAATGTGCTGCAGTGTTTAACAGCATTGCAACAGATAACGTTGTGCTCTAAGTTTTACTGTGGCTTTTTCCCTGAGTACCTTTAAGACTAAAATGAACTTTGTAATAAATAGAGACATGTGAAGGGTGACTCCTAACTGGGTGCCTGGATTTATGACTCCTTGCACAGAATGAGTGGAGGAGTGGTTAGTGCTATGGGTTGTGATCCTGTGGAATTGGGTTCAGTTCCCTCTGCTGTCTCACGGTCCGCAGTGGGTTGAGATCCTGGGGAACCAGGTTCAGTTCCCTCTGCAGCTCTGTGTGACCCTGGGCAAGTCACTTAGACCTCCATTGCCCCATGTAGAACATATAACTTTGATTGTGAGCACATTAGGGACAGTGCAAAGTACCTGTAACAGAAGTTGTAAACCACATGGTTGCATCAGGGTTCACTTGCAGTATATCAAGTACTAAAATAAATAAATAAATAAATAGAAAAAAAGAATACCAGTATTAAACCCTAAATGAGGAGTGATATATATATCAAACAATCACAATGGAAACTTCACTAAATATGTGCAAAGAATTCAATTTTGTTTCAAACACACATACTTTTTCATTAACTCTCAAATCCAATTTTTATCTGGAGGAAAAAGCCTCAGAATTTTGCAGGTGTTTTAAAAGTTTAACCTGCCGCTTTCTATCATCTGCTCAAAAAACCTCCAAAATTTTAAATTATTTTTCAATCATTTTTCTTAATAAAAAAATATATATATACAGTGCACTCCATTTAAGTGCACGTCGAATAAGCGCATGCTCTATTTAACTGCATGCCGTACTTTGGTCCCGTTTTTGGTGCCATCAATTTCTATGGGGACAAACTTCGGTTTAGCACACCACTGATAAGTGCAAGATTCGCTTATATGAATGGTTTAAGACCGCTCCTCTGCTGGAAAGACTCCGCATAAGTGCATGCAAGGAATATAGAAGCCGATTGGCGCGTGACAACCAACGAGATTTCAAATTTACTACCCCTTTTACTGCCACAGGCAGAATAAGCGAAAGAATGTTGTTAGAGTGTACACTGGAGTCGCCGTCATCATCGCGGCGGAACTGTAAGACTTTAACACTGGCTGAACGAATAGAAGTTCTTAAAAAATTAGAAAACAAACAAAGTCAAGCATCTATTGCTAAAGAATATGGTGTCAATCCCAGTCAAATTTCAAGTGTCTTGAAGCAGAAAGATCAGCTTCTGGAAGATTGGCAAAACAATACAAATCCAAACAGGAAACGTAAAAGGGTGGGGAAAGCTGAGGCGGTAGAAGATGCTCTTCTTTGGTGGTTTTCTCGAGTCAGGAGCAGACAATTTCCTGTCAGTGGTCCACTGCTTATGAAGAAAGCTAACCAGCTAGCTGAAAGTCTTGGACTAACTGAATTCAAAGCCACTGTTGGATGGTTGGAAAGACGGAAGGAGAGGAACAACATAAAATTCAAGAAACAGCATGGTGAGAAACAAGATGCTGATGACTTTGGTGCTGAAAATTGGGTTGTTTCAGTTCTTCCTACCATCTTGAACGAGTTTGCACCTCGTGACATTTTCAATGCTGACAAAAACGGTCTCTACTGGCGAGCAATTCCTGATGGAACACTTGCATTCAAACATGCCGAAACTACTGGAGGTAAAATGTCAAAGGACCGACTGATGATCCTCCTTTGCTGCAATATGGATGGGAGTGAGAAGTTGGAACCCCTCGTCACTGGAAAGAGCAAACAGCCCCGTTGCTTCAAGAAAGTTAAGTGACTTCCTATGTCATACAAGGCTAATGCAAATTGATGAATGATTGGGGAAATTTGGAAGCAGTGGCTAAAGAAGTTAGACACTAGAATGCGGGCACAAAAGCGTCAGATTTGTTGCTTTGTGATAATTGTGCTGCACACAGGGATGATGTCAGGCAGTCTAACGTCAAGGTGGTCTTCCTGCCACCAAACACTACCTCTCTGATCCAACCTATGGATCAGGGCATAATAGCCAATTTCAAACAACATTATTGGGCTCTTGTGCTAGGACTAGCAAGGATAAACATGCTGTTGAACTGGCTCGTAATCTATCACTATTGGATTCCCTACATATGCAGAAAGAAGCCTGGAATCATGTTACACAGACAACCATTGTGAACTGCTACAAGCGGGCAAGCTTTGTTAAGGATGTGGAGAGGGACAAAAAGATGCAGCTGTTGCAAACGAGTCAGATGAAGAGGTTATTGACATCCCAGCCGGTGTTACTGAAGAGGAGATTCATCGCTACGTAGCTGTTGATTACGATCTACAAACGGCTGATGAAAGCACTGATGTCGAGATATGCACCTACACGCAGGCAACAACGGCTGATGATGAAACAGATGATGAAATGAGCAGTGAGGCACATGCTGACGAAATTCAACAACCTCCTCCTGTCACTTTTGCAAGAGCACTGGAGAGTCTCAACACCGTGCGGGCCTATCTGGAGGTCACTGGATGTCAGTGCTATGACAGTTTTTACCGTCTGGCAGACGTAGTCTATGGAACTCACAAACCCAATAGTGTACAGAGGACTATAACTGATTACTTCATGCAAGCCTAACGTCAACTAACGGAGACTTTATACTGTACATATAATAATAAACAGTACTGCACATATGTTTATCAGATGTCAAGCTTCTTTGGGTCACAACGGTTAAGTGCACACTCCAGTTAACTGCATGCATTTCTTTGGTCCCAGACCCTTGCACTTAAGCGGATTGCACTGTATATATGTAAAACAAGGACTTAGCTTATTGCCTCTGCCACATTATACTCCAACATTGGCCACTGTTTCGAGGTGCCTCAACCGCTGCTTTTGGGGGAAATGACTAATTGCAAAGTGCTCTCTGAATTGAATCAAAGCTTACTGATCACACTATGAACTCCCTATGAAAGTGCCAACAGGGTGTCTAAGTGCTATTTTGTAATAGCACATGCAAGTGGCATAGCATGTAAATGCAATGGGGGATGTACACATGGGCAAAGCACGGGTAGGACAAAGGATTGTCTCCCACTTATGCAGGGTAACGTACAGAATACTGCATCCCTGTTGCATTTATGTGACTGTCATTATGCCAGGTCTATGGTATAACAGCGGCCATATAAACATAAGGCGCAATGATAACAGGCTACACTAGTATTCTATAATGGCATCTGGACACCCATATACCATTATAGAATAGGTTCTTACGGTGTGACATGAGGGCATCTAAATGAATACACCCACTTAGAGAATTTCCCCTAAAATGGTAAATAAATGCCACAAGGCCCAGTTGGTATGGCTATTTTGCAATGCTGCAGAGCAGACCCAACTCCCCAACATTTATGATTTTCCCCTGCTTGTCCATTGCTGCTTTGAATTCTCATACATTATTAATTCTTTGCCCCTCTAGAGGAAAAATGTTCTAAGAATCTACAATATTGATGGGAAAACTGCTTTCAGTTTTAGGCGCCTTATTCTATAAAGGTTATGCTCCTAAATTTATCCTCTTAAATTAAGAGCATAATCTATTTTGGAGCACAGAGTATGCTCCTAATTTAGGAGATTATTATTATTATTTTTTTATTTCACTTGTATACCACATTTTCCCACCTATTTGCAGGCTCAATGTGGCTTACAAAGACCTGTTGTGGCATTGCCATACCAGGATGAAATATACATTTGGTGTTACAAAGAAGTCAAGGAAGACAAGAGGATTTGATCAAGCAATTGTAGAGAGATACATTACAAAGGTTTAGGAGCATAAATTATGCCCATAAATTTAGGGATCATAAATTTTAGGAGCATAACCTTTATAGAATAAGGCCCTAACCCTCTGATTCTGTAAAGGTCATCAAAATTGCACACATAAATTTAGGCGCATCCCTGGTTTGTGAGTAACATTTAATAGAATAATGAGCCAATTAATGCCAATAATTGGCTTTTTAATAATTATTGGCACTAATTAGATTTAATGGGGACTTACATGCATAAAGTTAGGCACAGAATACACACCTAAAATTTACATGTTGCCTAAAAAAGGGTTTCACAGAAATGGGATGGTCATGGGCATTTTGGGGTGGATTGGGAGTATGGTTTTGAGTTACATGCGTAATTGGAGTGGAGGAGTGGCCTAGTGGTTAGGGTGGTGGACTTTGGTCCTGGGGAACTGAGGAACTGAGTTTGATTCCTGGCACAGGCAGCTCCTTGTGACTCTGGGCAAGTCACTTAACCCTCCATTGCCTGCTGCATTGAGCCTGCCATAAGTGGGAAAGCGCAGGGTACAAATGTAACTAAAATAAAAATAAATTGTAGAATAATGGTATTCTGCCTGTAAATTTAGACACAGGTATTTGCACCGTGTTTTCGGTGGTGCCTAAATTTATGTGTGAGTTCTGCACTGTGGTATGTAGCCTGGGGGCCACTGCGCAAGCGGTCAAAGTGGACAAAACAGGAAAAATCCTCTGTTCAAGTTTAGCTATTCTTGTGCTTGGTCCCTTTAAAAGGGGTTTGACTACAATTCCCAGAAGGCTATGCTCAGAGAAGGGGACGCTGCTGACTCATCAAGCTTCCACCTGGCCTAATTAGCAGTGCCTTCCCGGAATGTGAAAGTGGAATTTAAAAGGAAGGTTTTAGGTTTGAGAAAAGGGACACACCCAAGGGGAAGAACAGCACTTGAGGGTTCTAGAGAGGCTCTGGGAGAGGGCACCCTAAGGTTAGAGGATAGGGAAGTCAAGGCTCAACACTGTCAGCTCACAGCTGTGCCTGGAGTGGGAGACTGAACTCTTCCCAGTAAGGGGTGGACAGTGGACCCCAGGGTTGATAAGGCTCTGTTGCCAAAGGAGTCCCAGCCTACAGAAAGGCAAAAGAGGGGGCAGTGCTCCAATGGGTGACTGAAATGAAGGTTCAGTGCCTGAGATGAGGGAGCAGGATTCCTTCAGGCTAGGAACCAGTCCCATGGTTGAGACAGAAAGGTTCAAGCTGTAACAGGGACAAGGAGCTAAGCAGGGCCGGTCTTAGCAAGTGCGGGGCCTTAGGCAGACCAATTTGATGGGGCCCCACCCTAGCCCTGCCCCCACCCTAACTCCGCCCCCACCCTAGCTCCAGGGCCCGCCACCCCTCCTTCCGAGCTCCAAGGCCCCTAGCTCCAGGGCTTGTCGATCCTGCAGTCAGTGCCAACTGAAAGCCATGTCTTTTTGACAAACACAGATACACCCTAATCCACTATAGAATAAGTAATCATAAACTTTCTATTTAGACAAAAAAATAAAATGAAACCCCAAGATGCCAGACTCTGCATACAATGCAACACCACAGAAACAGAAAATGTCCCCTAGTACTGTGCAAAATATAAAGACAGCAGATGTAAATTTGAAAAAAAAAACTAACAAATACCAATCACCACTTTACAAATTAACAAATAGAAATAAAACAAATACAGAAAATAAAATACCATTTTATTGAACTAATATATTTAACTTTCAGAGGCCAAAACATCCTTCCTCAGGTCAATACAGTATAGTACTGTTACAGTATCCTATTCTGACCTGAGGAAGGGGGTTTTGTTCTGCGAAAGTTAGCCAAAATGTATTAAAATTAGTCCAATAAAAAGATTACCTTGTTTGCATGTTCTATTATAAACATTTATTAACATATCTACAATACTACTTTATCCTAAAGCAAAAAAATTTAAATATATATTTTATTTACAGTTTGTTGCCTCTGGTTTCTGCTTTCCTCATCTTCTTTTCACTGTCTTCCTTCCATCCAGCATCTGTCTTCGGTCTCTCTCTGCCATCCAGTGTCTGCCCTCTCTGCTGTCCCCTCCATCCAATGTCTGCCCTCTCTTCCTGCTCCTTTCATCCACATCTGCCCTCTATCTCTGCCCCTTCCATCCACCATCTGCCCCTGTCTGCCCTCTCTCTCTCTCCCCCATCCATTCACTGTCTGCCCTTTCTATCCCTTCCATCCACTGTCTGCCCTTTCTCTCTGCTCCTTCAATCCACCATTTGCCCTCCCTCCTCATCCATCCAGGGTTTGCCCTCCCTCTTGCTCCCCCATCCAGGATCTGCCCCCTCTCCGCCCCTTTTTTTCAGCCCCCAGTTCCAGCCCCACTATCCCGCCAGTCCCCCATTTCAGCCCCAGCCCTTTTCTCCCACCAGTCCCAAGCTTCAGCCCCCCAGCCACTTCTCCCTGTCTCCTTTTCAGCCCCCAGTCCCCAGTTTCAGCCCCCAGCCTCTTATCCCACCTAACCTCCTTTTCAGCCCCCAGTTCCAGCCTCCTTCATCCACATGCCTTGTATTAGGGCCCCCCTTTTCAGAACCATTCTCCCACCTGACCCACGCATACCCCATTTTCCCACCAGCCCCAGGCATGGCCCCCATTTTTCCATATTGCCCCTTCTCAGACCCAGTCCCCTTCTCCCATCCAAGAACCCCAGTCTCCTCCCCACCCGTCCCCTTCAACCATCCAAGAACCCCCTCTCCACCTCAGTCCCCTTCTCCCATCCAAGAACCCCAGTCTCCTCCCCACCCGTCCCCTTCTCCCATCTGAGAACCCCCTCCCCTGTCTCTCCCATCCAAAAACCCCAGTCCCCTCCCCACCCGTCCCCTTCAAGCATCCAAGAACCCCCTCCCCTTCTCCCATCCATGAACCCCCTCCCCACCTCAGTCTCCTTCCCATTTGAGAACCCCCTCCCCCCCACCTGAGAGCCCCACACCCTTCTCCCATCGGAGTCCCTCCCCACCTACCAGCTCCATTCTCCTGCCGCCCAGGCCCACCACCCTCACTGCCTTAAAAAAAAAAAAAAACAATTTGAAGCGCTGGAGTAACAGGCTGCAGCGCCTCGCGTCTGCCCTGCTACTAAAAATCTCTTCGATGACGTCATTGGGCCTTCCCACATTGAGTCCCGCCCGCCCTCGCGGTAATTGGAAGTTACCTCAGAGGAGGGCGGGACTCAATGTGGGAAGGCCCAATGACGTCATCGAAGAGATTTTTAGTAGAAGGGCAGACGCCAGGCGCTGCTGCCTGTTACTCCAGCGCTTCAAATTGGGTTTTTAAAGACAGGACGAGCAGCGCCGAGAGCGTACTCGGAGCACCCCCCCCCGCTGACATCTGAGGCGGACCGCCCCCACCACGTCGCCGTCGCGCGTTGTTCAACTTCGAAGTTTAGAGGGAGGGAGAGTGGTGCTCGGGCGGTCGGGGCGGGGCGACCTGAGGCGCGCTGCGCGGGGCCCCCCTGAGCGCGAGGCCCTATGCGGCCGCCTCGGTCGCCTCGCCTTAAGACCGGCCCTGGAGCTAAGTGTTGGGGGCTGAAGTTCCACTCAACCAAGAGGAGCTCCATAAGTTAGGAGTAAGTTCCCAAACAGTTCTTTGTGTTTGCTCTCCTGAGTGATGTGGTAAAGAGAGAGGCATCTGAAGCTGTATGAATGTTGGGGGGGGGGAGGGGGAGACAAGGGCACAGAGAATCAGTGGCGTAGCCATAGGTGGGCCTGGGTGGGCCAGGGCCCACCCACTTAGGGCTTAGGCCCACCCAACAGTAGCACATTTTTAGCGGTAGCTGGTAGGGATCCCAAGCTTTGCCAGCAGAAGACTCCCCCCTGATGGTAATAAAAACGCTACTCTCCTCGATACCGGCACCTGCTCAGTTTTCAGTGCATGCCTGCTGCAGACTGCCAAGGTGGAAAGAAGCGTTTTTCCGCCAGCTGAGATATTTTTCTGGTCATAGTGGGGGGGAGGGGGGGGGGGGAAGAACATTTGGTGCCCACCCACTTCTTACTTAGGCCCACCCAAAATCTGTTGTCTGGCTACACCCCTGCAGAGAATACCCTGGTTAGAATAACATAGTGGGGGAAGGGACTAGTGGAAAAAAAAATAGCTATTTCAAGTGAAGAAAGAATGGTGTTTTTTTTCTGGTTATGTGGTAACACAGTGGGGGAAGGGCTAGAAGAAAAGCCAAACCCTGTAGCTAACTTAAAGGGTGAAAAGTTCTTTTATTTATTAGGAAAGAGTCAGTTACTAAGAAATACCCCATAGCTACTTGAATGGTTGAAAAGGAACGCAATTTAATCCTTGTTGTAAATGATATGGGGAAAAGCTCCCTTGATTGTTTGTTTATAAATTGAGTCCTGCCTAGAGCTATGCTGTATAAGACCAGTAAGAAAACCTGGCCCGAATTGTGTGAGGTGAGCAAGGCCAGGCAGCAGATTTAAGTAAGAGACTGCAGGAATATGTGGAATTTATTTTGATGACCCAGTTTCTGTTATATGCTGTTTAGTTTGGACATATTAAAGAACCTGCATCTTACTGAATGGTCTTTAGTTTGTGTCTTATTGTTGGTAGCCCAAAAAGTGGTGGTAGTGGTGGTGGTGATGATGGTGGTAGTAGGGGTGGGGTGGGGCGCCCAGAGCAGAGAGTAAAAGCCTTTTCCCTAGGGCCAGAAGGGGGCGCCCCAACAGGAGATATCACACCACTTAAGCATTAATTCTATAAACCACGCAGAACTTCAGGCACAGCTTATAGAATACCTCTTAAGCATTTTTTTCCAGTGCCAATGTTTTAGGCAACATATATAGAATCTAGCCCTAAATGACCTAAAAAAAGAAGGCTCTGCCTTCAAAAGTTTGTGAAAAATACATTTAGTCCAATTAAAAGACATTGCCTTATTTTCCTTTCTTTTGTTTTATTTTATTTCTATTTATTACTTTTACAAGTGCACACAGATACAAAATTATGCCTAGATAAGCAGAAAAAAGAGAGAGCATGGGACTCATTTTTGAAAGAGAAAAATGTAAAAAAAAAGTCATAGAAGGCACATGGATGTATTTCTCGCAGAAAAACATCCAAACCATATAATCCAACCAAAGAAAAAAAGCAGTCTAAATCGCTAGTACGTTTAGATCAACATGTATCCACAGGGAAAGGAGGCATGACTTGGGTGGTGTTAACTGACCAAGGGGCGGTCACCAGTGGCTGGCTCCTAAGTAAGCGCAACAGGAATATGCCAACCCTCTACCCCCTCCTCTCATAAACCTTCAGCACTGCTTTCTTCCAGGTGTCTCCACAACCCACACTTCTCAGCACACCTGCACAAGGTACCCAGACTGGACAAATACACACCCATGTTTCTCATTCTGCTTCCTGCACAGATGAATGATGATACCCACAGGCTGCTAGGGTTACCATATGGCTCCAGAAAAAGGAGGACGGATTGAGCCAGCCGGGTTTTACTTCCATTGCTTGAAAGCAATGGAAGTAAAAACCCGGCTGGCTCAATTACTTCCATTGAAAGCAATGGAAGTAAAACCCGGCTGGCTCAATCCGTCCTCCTTTTTCTGGAGCCATATGGTAACCCTTCCCACAGCGGACCTGGTTCATGACCTTGCTAATGTACCCCCCAAACTGCGGTGGAGGAGGACTAGAACAGCAGATATCAGATCACATATGACATCATAGAGCTCACTTTTGGACAGCTCAAAACAGGTTCCAATGTCTAGATCATTCTAGAGGGGAGCTCCTCTATAGTCTTGAAAAGGTTGCCAAGATCTTCATGGCCTGCACTCTATCCTTAAAGATGCACTGATGAAGAACTAGGAATCTCCCCTCTCAGTATAGGTTGCACCTAAGAAGGTGGATACATGGAGGGGCATAATCAAATGGGGCGCCCAAGTTTTCTTGAGGGCGTCCTCGCAGGACATCCTGGCGAAGAGGCAGGGAAACCCGTATTATCGAAACAAGATGGGCATTCATCTTTCGTTTCGATAATAAGGTTGGGGATGCCCAAATCTCAGCATTTAGGTTGACCTTAGAGATGGTTATCCCCGGTTTTCGGCGATAATGGAAACCGAGGACTCCCATCTCAGAAACAACCAAATGCAAGCCCTTTAGTCGTGGGAGGAGCCAGCATTCGTAGTACACTGGTCCCCCTGACATGCCAGGACACCAACCGGGCACCCTAGGGGGCACTGCAGTGGACTTCACAAATTGCTCCCAGGTGCATAGCTCCCTTACCTTGGGTGCTGAGTCCCCCCAAAACCCACTCCCCACAACTGTAAAACACTACCATAGCCCTAAGGGGTTGAAGGGGGCACCTACATGTGGGTACAGTGGGTTTGTGGTGGGGTTTGAAGGGCTCACATTTACCACCACAAGTGTAACAGGTAGGGGGGGATGGGCCTGGGTTCGCCTGCCTGAAGTGCACTGCACCCACTAAAACTGCTCCAGGGACCTGCATACTGCTGTCAGGGAGCTGGGTATGACATTTGAGGCTGCCAAAAAATATTTTTTAAGTTTTTTTTTTAGGGTGGGAGGGGGTTAGTGACCACTGGGGGAGTAAGGGGAGGTCATCCCCGATTCCCTCCGGTGGTCATCTGGTCATTTCGGGCACCTTTGAGGCTTGGTCGCAAGAAAAATGGACCAAGTAAAGTCGGCCAAGTGCTTGTCAGGGACGCCCTTCTTTTTTTCATTATTGGCTGAGGACGCCCATGTGTTAAGCATGCCCCAGTCCCACCTTCACTATGCTTCCGACACGCCCCCGTGAACTTTGGTCATCCCTGCGACAGAAAGCAGTTGAGGGTGCCCAAAATCGACTTTCGATTATGTTGATTTGGGCAACCCTGGGAGAAGGACGCCCATCTTCCCATTTGTGTCGAAAGATGGGCACTCTTCTCTTTCGAAAATAAGCCTGATAGTATCATACCTAGAAGGCTCCCAGATTTGAGAGGGCACAGCTGCCGTACCACTCTCTGGTGGTCAAATCCACCCTCACAGGAGCTAGGAGTTCCAGGACTCATGTTTTGGCACCCCCAGGTATAGAGGATCAGTCACTGGACTTGTTTGGGAGGACAGCTCTTCAGGCCTTGATGTTTATTGTCCGAATCGAGTCCTACCAGCTCTATATGAGCCTTTACTTGCAGTCTTTAGTTTGTAGTATACCACATCCTGCAGATTCTCTCCCACAGGAGCAGGCCACAGAGCTTCACCAGGAAGCAGCTGGAGTCTAGAAATTATCTGGCCAGGGGCACGTATTGCTCTTTTGATATAGTATCCAGGCTGTTTGCCATGGGTGTGGTTGCATGTCTCTGATTTAGAACCAGTGGTTCAGGAGAGGTTAGTAGAAGTTCCTTGCCAAGGAAACAACTTGTTTGGAGATATGGTAGAAGAGGTCACAGACCTCATCAAAAAACATACAGATACCATCCAAACTCTGTCTCAGCAACCTCCATCTGCAGGCTTCTCTTCTAGGAGGTTTTTGAGTAGGCCTAGGTGAGGACCTTACTACTCTTAGAGGTGTAGGTTTCCACCACTATCTTGCCTAGCCCAGAATCCCCAGGACCAGTGTTCTTGGCTTCATTAGACCCGCCCTCAGAAGCCCCAGCTAGCTCTCCAGTTGAAGCAAGAGACAAGCTTTTGATTGGCTCCAGGACAGCATAACCACACACAAAGTAAACGTCCTGGATGAAGGGGAGAGATTGAATTTTTACCAACACAGGTAGCGTCTTGTAACCTCCACCCGGGGGATTCTTCAAATAGTCTGTCTCAGTTAAGGAAAGGGGAAAGGGAAATGCTGGCTCGTGACTGAGCTGTGCAGCAGGATTGTGCCAAGAAAAGGAAGATTTGGGGGGGGGGGGGGGCACTGACTATTAAAAAGGTACCAAATTTATATTATTTTAAATGCTGTGTTATATTAAATTGCTGGAAAAATGTTTAATGTGTTTAAAAAATGTTCTTTTGTTGTGTTTTGGGGGTTTGTTGTATTGGGGGCTCGTGGCTAGAGCTCAAGCTCAGGTACTGATGTGAAAATTTCTAAACGGTGTTTTTAATCAGTTGGGTGGTGAGTACAGTACTGAACAGACCTGTATTGTGGACGTCTGTTCTGTAAAGTGTAAAAATCCATTTTTAAATAGAGTAAATTTGTTCCTAGTAATTCAGGAATGATTAAAAGTGTGTCTGAGTCTGATTAGTTAATTGAAGAAGCCTCACGTGGTTTATTTTGGCTTCAGCTGAATTGATTGAGAACTGTTGTGAGGAGTATTAGTATAAATCTCCTACATTAATTTAATTTATCAGATAATAGATTCTGAAGTCTAATTAAAATAAAATTGGTGGTGACTTTAAAATTTTTTTGTTGGCTAAGATAAATAATAATATTCCTTATAAAGAGAAAATAGACAAATAATAAAAATTATTTGTAAGTATTTAAAGGTGAGGTCTGTTTTGTATGGCTGACGCCTTTACATACTTTAGGTTGTTCTTTGAAAGGTTTGAGACTGGACACTAACAGCGGAAAAACAAATGGCTTACTATTTTTTTTTTCTTAAAGAATAAGCCATTAATTCAAATTTTTTAAATTTTAATTTTTTATGAGAAAAGATGAACGTGGGTGGTTTTAGAGCAGGGTAACCGAATTATTAATTTATTTTCTGTGGGTAGCTAGTCAGAAAGTAAACTAAGCTTAAAATAAAGCTCTTTCAAAAAATATATATATTTTTTTTAGTTAGGGAAAAGGTTTTATTCCCTTTAAGTTTTTAAAGTTAGAGTAGAAAGGTACTTCTGGACCAGAGTTCTACAAACAAACTGAAGACGGTACCCAACGTAAAACAAAGGAGAAGAGCTGAAGATTTTCAAGAGAGCCTGAAAGTTCAGCGAAAGACTAAAGAATCAGCTAAGTTTCTACAAAAAACAAAGAAAAGAACTGAGAATTTAAAGGGAAAATAAGTTTAGGAAATTAAAACAATACTTACCTATAGTGGGATACCTGTTAGAGAAAGAAAAGTGCACATGTGGAGGGACGCCCAAGTTTTGCTGAGGACGTCTTTGCAAAACGTCCCGATGCAGGGGCGGGGAAACCCATATTATCGAAACAAGATGGACGTCCATCTTTCATTTCGATAATACGGTCGGGGACGCCCAAATCTTGAAATTTAGGTCGTTCTTAGAGATGGCCGTCCCTAGACTTGGTCATTTCTGATTTTTGGCGATAATGGAAACCAAGGACGCCCATCTCAAAAACGACCCAATGCAAGCCCTTTGGTCGTGGGAGGAGCCAGCATTCGTAATGCACTGGTCCCCCTGACATGCCAGGACACCAACCGGGCACCCTAGAGGGTACTGCAATGGACTTCAGAAATTGCTCCCAGGTGCATAGCTCCCTTACCTTGGGTGCTGAACCCCCCAAAACCCACTCCCCACAACTGTACACCACTACCATAGCCCTAAGAGAATAGGTTTAAATGGTTTATTCTCAATGGAGAAAGTGAATAGTGGAGTGCTGCAAGGATTTGTGCTAGGACTGGTGCTTTTTAACATGTATAAATGATTTGGAAATGGGAATGATGAATGAGGTGATCAAGTCTGCAGATGGCATGAAACTAGTCAAAGCTGTGAAATCACATGTGAACTGCTTGAAATTGCAGGAGGGCCTTGGGAGGCTGGAAGACTCTTGCAATTTAAGATATTTTTTTCTGATAAAGACTACCTTGGAATCTTCTATCATTAAACGGAGGTCTCGTTGGACTCCTCCTGGTCCTCTCCACCCGGTGTTGGCCGCTTTCCGACAATTAGTTTTGTTGGAGTTTCAGCGTATTGAACAAGCTTCTACTAATAAAGGTTTTTCAAATCTTACCAAGATAGAGAAGCTTACCCATCAATCCTAAAGGATAATCCTGATATTGTAATCAGAAGGTTAGACAAGGGTGGGGCCATTGTTGTCCAAGATCGACAGTCCTACATTTCTGAGATCCACAGGCAATTGAATATAACAACTGATTACCATGCTCTAGTTAATGATCCCACACCAGGATTACAGCAAACTATCTTTCAGGTCACTAATGAAGCATTTGCTGTGGGGGTTCTCACACAAAAGGAATTTCATTTTCTGAATGCTACACATCCGAGGATACCTGTTCTGTATACTTTACTGAAGATCCACAAAACATTATAGGACCCACCTGGGAGACCCATTATATTCAGCAAAGGCTCAGTATTGGAGCCCCTTTCGATGTTTGTGGACTGTTTGTTACAGCCACTAGTCACTACCAGTCGCTCCTATTTAAAGGACTCTACTCACTTTTTGAGAACCTTAGCGGAATTTGGAAACACTTCTGATAGATTGGACTCAATGTATTTAGTCACAATGGATGTGTCTTCCCAATACACTATGATTCCTCAAGATGAAGCACTTGTTGTCCTATGTCTTTTTCTGGATAGGAGACCCCCCTCCCCCCAGTAGAATCCCTACCTCTTTTGTTTTGAAGTTGGCAAACATTGCCATGAAACAGAATTTTTTGAAGTTTGACTCTACAATATACCAGCAGGTGTCTGGGGTTGCCATGGGGGCAATGATGGCTCCCTCAGTAGCAAATCTCTTCATGACAGCCTTTGAGCATAAATTTGTGTACTCTGTGGATTTTTTCAGTCAGGTCCACTTTTGGGTCCGCTATATAGACAATATTTTTGTGCTATGGGATGGGTCCCCTGATCTCTTGCAACAATTTGTCACATTTTTGAACCAATGCCATCCACGTATCAAGTTTGTATCTCATGTTGATGGCTTTCAGATATCTTTTTTTGACATTCTTGTTAAAGAAACTAGATCTGGATTTGACACCACAGTTTTTCACAAGATTACGGACATTAATACTTTTTTATCTTTTGCCAGCAGTCATCCAGTATCTTTAAAGAACAGTTTACCATTTTTGCAGTTTCTGCGTTATAGGAGAATCTGTTCCTCCGACGAAGAGTTTAGACTACAATCCCGTGGTTTATCGAAAAAATTATTGTCATGAGTATATCCGTCATCAGTGGTACGTGCTGCTTATCGTAGAGCACGTTTCAACCATTGAGACCACCTTCTTATGCCTAGTACAAGTAGTTCTTCAGAAGAAGATTCAGTACTCACCTATGTTACACAGTATAATTCCATGTCAAGTCACATTGCGACTGCAGTAAGGAAGCATTGGGATCTGATACAAACTATACCAATCTTTAAAGAAGCGTCTGTCCGCTTCTCCTACTGTCGCACCAAGAATCTAAAGAAGCACCTTAGCCCTGCCGTCCTATCAACTCCTACTTTGGCCAGCACATCAATTGGTCATTCTAAATGCAATACATGTTCAGTATGTAGTATTATGACAGAAGCTGCATCCTTTGTTAATCCAGTGGATCGCAAGAAATATTTTCTTAAGACTAGTACTTCATGCAAGAAAGACTATGTTGTTTATTATCTAAGATGTCCCTGTGACATGCTCTACGTTGGACAGACTTCATGTCCACTAGCTACCCGTTTAATTGAACATAGAAGCACCATAGAGATTAACAAACTGGGTTCCCCCCTGGCTTTTCATTGTTCTCAGCGCGGCCATGTGCTCCAGCAGCTCCGCTGTATAGTGATTGATTATGTCCTGCCCCTGGATAGAGGTGGGGATCGTCAGCACAATTTACTTCAATTGGAACAGAGGTGGATCTACAGACTTAAATCTTTTGAACCTAAGGGACTTAACACCCGTTTAGATTGGGTTCATTTTTTCTGAAACTGTAGCATACCATTGTTACCCACCATTTGCCCTTTAAACCTAGAGCTTTTTTGATTGGCTGTATGTTTGGGTGGCGTCTGACGTCATTGTCACTTTAAATTGAGTAGTCATTTTTAAGATCACTGGTACACCTACAAGCCTTGTTAGCCAGGTTACTCTGATGTTAAGTATGCTTTCATTTGTCTTAGGCTTATTTAATGCAAACATTTTTAGTTTTGAAATGCTCATTGGTAACAGTTTTTTTCTCTCATAGATAAATCTTGCTGACTGGACCCTGATGCAGTTTTCTACGAAACGCTGGCCATCTTTGGCCCAGGGGCAAGTTTACATCACTGTTTGACCCCATTGAAGTGGCGTTTAAGTTAAGTGTGTTTTTTTGTATGCTATACTACACACAGTTTTGAACACTTTCAGTACTGTATTACGCCCTTCATTGGGTGTATTGGAAGATTTTTTGCCTATGATGAAGTCAGGATTATATTGATTCACTTCGCTCTTTACAACTGTCAAAGGTTAGAGTGACTTTGAGGCTTTTTCCTTCCTTTTCACATATGCACTTCTTTATGGACTTATAACTTTCTCCTGTTGATTATTTTTGTGTTGCTCCAAATGCAAAGTGAAACACAGTGGGAAGACTATACCAAATTATAGCTATATGATACGAATTTCCACACTAGAGTCACCACCAAAGTAAAGGATTTAAGGGTCATCATGGTCAATATGTTAGAATCTTATGCTCAGTGTGCCGCTATACAGGGCCGCCGAGAGGGGGAGCAGGGGGGACAAAATTCCCCGGGCCCGGGCCGATCTCACCCGTCCTCAGCTTCGTCGATCGTCTGCCACCGGGCCGGGCCCCCTGCATTAAAATCATCACAGCGCTTCACCTGTCACCTCTGTGACTGAAAGCGCAGCAGCAGCAGATCAGATTCGCCTCCCTTCGGGCCTTCCCTCCCTGTGTCCCGCCCTCCTCTGATGTAAGGCCCGAAGGGACGCGAATCCAATCTGCCTCTGCTGCACTTTCAGTCACGGAGCGAGGTGACAGGTGAGGCGCTGTGATGATTTCAATGCAGGGGGCCCGGCCCGGTGGCGGACGGAGGGGGAAGGGTGGGGATTGCGGCGCGACGGCCTGGGGGGCGGTGGCAGCAATGACCTTGGGAGGGCGGGGCCCCAGGGGCGGCCTTGCCCCGGGCCCAGCCCTGCTGCTACAGCCAAAAATGCAAACAATGTTAGGAATTATTAGGAAAGGAATGGAGAATAATTCAAAGAATATAATAATGGCTCTGTATCGCTCCACAATGATAGTACACCTTGAATGTTGTGTACAATTCTGGTCGTCACATCTCAGAAAAAGTTATAATGGAACTTGAAAAAGGAACAGAGGAGGACAATCAAAATTATAAAGGGGATGAAAGGAGTCTCATATGAGGAAAGGCTATAGAGATTAAGGCTCTTCAGCTTGGAGAAGAGACAGCTGAGGGAATATATGATTAAGGTCTGTACAATCCTGAATGGAGTGGAACGGGTAGGTGCAAATTGATTTTTTACTCTTTCAAAAAGTACAAAGACTAGAGGATACTCCATTAAGTTACATCTCTAAGGGCATCCATCTCTAAGGACGTTCCGGTGAAGGGGCGGGGAAACCCGTATTATCGAAATGAGATGGACGTCCATCTTTCATTTTGATAATACGGTCGGGGATGCCCAAATGTCAACATTTAGGTAGACCTTAGAGATGGTCGACCTAAATGTTGAGATGGTCGACCTTAGAGATGGTCATCCCCGGTTTTCGGCGATAATGGAAACCAAGGACGCCAATCTCAAAAATGACCAAATGCAAGCCCTTTGGTCATGGGAGGAGCCAGCATTCGTAGTGCACTGGTCCCCCTGACATGCCAGGACACCAACCAGGCACCCTAGAGGGCACTGCAATGGACTTCAGAAATTGCTCCCAGGTGCATAGCTCCCTTACCTTGGGTGCTGAGCCCCCCAAAACCCACTCCCCACAACTGTACACCACTACCATAGCACTTAGGGATGAAGGGGGGCACCTACATGTCAGTACAGTGGGTTTCGAGTGGGTTTTGGAGGGCTCCCATTTACCACCACAAGTGTAACAGGTGGGGGGGGGGGGGATGGGCCTGGGTTTGCCTGCCTGAAGTGCACTGCACCCACTAAAAACTGCTCCAGGGACCTGCATACTGCTGTGATGGAGCTGGGTATGACATCTGAGGCTGGCACAGAGGCTGGAAAAATCTTTTTAATATTTTTTTGAGGGTGGGAGGGGGGTGTTGATCACTGGGGGAGTAAAGGGAGGTCATCCCCGATTCCCTCCGGTGGTCATCTGGTCAGTTCGGGCACCTTTTCGAGGCTTGGTCATGAAAAAAAAGGAACCAAGTAAAGTCGGCCAAATGCTCGTGAGGGACGCCCTTCTTTTTTCCATTATCTGCAGAGGACGCCCATCTCTTAACCACGCCCCTGTCCCGCCTTCGGTACACTTCCGACACGCCTCCGTGAACTTTGGTCATCCCCACGACGGAAAGCAGTTGAGGACACCCAAAATCAGCTTTCAATTATGTCGATTTGGACGACCCTGAGAGAAGGACGCCCATCTCCCGATTTGTGTCGGAAGATGGGCATCCTTCTCTTTGAAAAATGCCCCTGATAGTGGACATTTAAAAGAATTAGAAGAAAATATATTTCACTCAGAGTATAGTTAAGCCTTGAAACTCTTTCCTGGAGCAAATGGTAAAAGCAGTTAATGTAGCTGGGTTTGAAAAATGTTTGGACAAATTCCTGGAGGCAAAGTCCATAAACTTTTATGAAGGTAGACCTGGGGAAAGCCATGGCTTATCCTTGGGATTATGTAACATGGAATCTTGTACTTTTTTGGACTGGCCACTGTTGGAAATAGGATACTGGGCTAGATGGACCCCTAGTCCGACTCAGTAGGGCAACTCTTACATTCATATATTCTTCTCTGTTTCACTGAGAATATTAAACAAATTTGTTTTATTTATATTGGCAATATTTTATGCAGTTCTTCTTTCTTATGCCTGAAAACTACGCAGTAAATATTAGACATTACAGTACAACACTTATTATCTGAACTCCAATTATCCGGCTGTCCAATTAACCAGACTGCAGCTGTTCTTTTTTTTAAATTGTAATCTCTGTATTATAGTTATTACATTATGCCTTATATATAGTAAAAAATGTATAATGTCATAAATAGTTTGGTATTTTTCCCATTTATTATTGAAAACAAAGGCTAATGTTCAACATGTAATGCTCAAAGTGTGTGCTTTTTTCACAAATGATTGTCCAGTTATCCGGATTTTTTATTATCCGGATTGCTCTCTGCAGAGGTTAGTCCGAATAATCAGCATCCTAATTATATGATGATTACTTTCAAATGGGGCATATACAGTTTGGAAGGCAGACAAAGACATTATTTAAGTTTTTCCAGTAATAACACTCTCTCTCTCCATCTTCTATGGATGATTCAGAACGAATGAAAACACTTCAATGATTGAGCTACAACTGTTTCCATAGTGAAGTCCACTGCAGGCATTATAAATGAGGACATGATGCAATGACCTGACCTCAAATATATACAAAATTGATGGTTATATTGAATTAAAGGGCATTTTAAATGTTAAGACAGTTTGTTCTCTTCTTTGGATAATTCTAATAAACATACACATTTAACAATGCTATCATAAAACTAGCTTCCATGATGATACTACGGGCATTTGTATTGTGTATGATATAATCAGCTCAACGTACTGGGCATAATATCAATATATTCTAAGTAATATAAACAATTATTTTAGTATCTGCAACCATAATCCATATGTTACTGGTATAAAATATATGGATGTGGAGTGGAATGGAAGAGTAGCCTAATGGCTAGTGTAGCGGTATGAGAGCCTACTGCAGCTCCTTGTGACTCTGGGCAAGTCACTTAACCCTCCATTGCCCAAAGTAGAAAAATAAGTATATGTATATAACAGTGGTTCCCAAACCTGGTCCTGGAGGCTCCCCACCCAGTCAGGTTTTTAGGATACCCACAATGAATATTCATGAGAGAGATTTGCAAACAGATCTCTCTGATGAACATTCATTATGGGTATCCTGAAAACCTGACTGGCTAAGATGCGTCCAGGACCAGGTTTGGGAGCCACTGGTATATAACATGTAAACTGCTTTGATTGTAACCAAGAAAAGGTGGTATATTCCATTCTCATATTTTCCTTTACGTATAATTTTAAATTTTATCAAAGTAAGTGGTGCAATGGATTGTGCTGCCCTATGAAATAGATCTCTGCTTTGATTCTGAGGGCTATACCACTTATTTATCCCTCCATTAACAGCATATTCTATAGCCAGACCCCTATTTGAATGCCCACTGGTACTGCTTCAATGTCTTCTTTGTTCCCACAGTTTCCTAAGGACTCCATGTCACCTGCTGACTGCTGGATGATTTTGGTCTGAGCCACTTCAGTTCTTCTTTTTCTCTATGAACACAGTGGAGGAGCAACCTAATGGTTAGTACGGTGGGCTGAAAACCAGGGGAACCTTGTTCAAATCCCAGTGGAATTCCATGTGATCTTGGGCAACTCACATAATCCTTCATTTCCTTGGGTATAAACTTAGATTGTGAGCTTTCTTGGGACAGTAAAAACACCCAATCTACACCAGTTCAATAGCTTTTGAGCTTGCAGACAGCTTTTGCAGCACTTTGGAAAGGAAAGGGGAAAGGGGATGGGATTTGATACACCAGCTTTCTGTGGTTACAATCAAAGTGGTTTACATATTATATGCAGGTACTTATTTTGTGCCTGGGGCAATGGAGGGTTAAGTGACTTGCCTGGAGGGGCACAAGGAACTGCAGTGAGAATTGAACCTAGTTCTCTCCATTCTCAGGCCACTGTACTAATCATAGGCTACCCTGCACTCCACTTTGGTCATTACCTTTCTGGTTGTAGTTTAGTCCAGCAGTTCCCAAACTGTGCACCACGATGAATTTACAGGGGTGTTGTGGAAGGAGATGCACATTAACGGTGTGTACCAGCTGCAGCCTGTAGAGGTATGTGGAACACTGCTTCAGCACCTGGTGACATAGCATATCTCTGGCACGCTCTGCTCACAACCGCTTTTTTCCTTACAGCAAGTGACAAATTGCAGTGCAGAGGCGCTCAAGCTTTGACTTTTACAGGCCGCTGCTCGCTTCTCGGCACTTCCTAACAGTTCCTCCCACTTTTCCCATATATGGGGCAGGAAAACGGGGATAGTTTGCTGCTCACTTGTCAGCGCTTTCTGAAGGCCCAGCACAGGCTAAAGGGCAGACACAGAGGAGGAGGTTTGGCTGTCACTGGAGCCACAAGGGAAGTGAGATGCTCTCTCCCCAGACAAGGTAGGGCTTCAAGCTGGTGGGGGGTGGAGAAGGGAAAAGACCTGCAAGGAAATGTATGGTTGGGGGGGGGGGGGGGATCAGCTGAGAAGAAATGTGAGGCTGGGGGAGGGGCAATGTGAAAGATTGCTTGGACACTAACGGGTGCCTTGAACTGAAAATATTTGGGAACCACTGGCTTAGTCCCTTCCTATAACCAAGCTCCCCCCCCCCCCCCCCCACACCAGGAACTCTCTTTCAATTTGGGCTCCTTTTGTCTCCTGTCTAACATTTTTGGCTCACTCCCATCTGTTAAAAGGAAAGCAATATCAGATATAACACTCAGGAAAAAGCAACCTAACAGGTGATCTGTTCATGCTCTCAAACATCCTGTTCCTTTTCTAGTGAGTTCAATGTGAACCACCTTTCCTTTGAGAGAAATTTGGCACTCCAATATTCCCTACGCAGTTTGTATTGAGTGTGAAGTGGAACTAAACAACACTTCAGTCTTCCCATTTATTTCTGTTGAATGTTAAAACCACTTGAGGGGAACACGATCAGTCTCTGGCACAAAGTATTTAAACTAAAGACAGGATCATTGATGGGCTATGGTCTTACTTGTTGACTAGGCATTCTTTCTTATGGTTCATATTTTTATTAAGGTTTTTCAAGCATAACACAAAGCAAAAAGGAAAAACCAAAAGTAACAATGATCCATGGCAAATAAAGAAACAAAAATGAAAAAAACAAAACAAAAACAGAACAACAACAGCATTTCATGACAATACCCATATCAAATCAGCAATATACAGTAATCAGGTAGTGCTAGTGGGAGTCTGACAAAATGAATCTAAACGAGCCCAAGTCTTCAAGACAGATGGAACACACAGGTGCTTATGGGCCAGAATTGTTTCATATTTTCTAATCACACACACATAACTCCACCATTCATTACAATTTAGATGTACATTATTTTTCCAGTTTGAAACGATTAAGTGTAAAGCAACATCCAGCAATATATTAAACAATTTCTTATCGGATTCTAGGATAAAGAGGTTAGAAGAAGAGGCCCTTAATAGCACAACATTGTAAGAGAGCACTGTTGACGCAGGCAAATGAAAAATAAGGCACAACTTAGCCCAAATGAGCCGCCAGTATGCTCTTATGTTCTTACAGTAAAAAACCATATGGGCAAGGGATCCATCTGATTCTTGACAGGACCAGCATTTGTAGTCAAGACTCTTGGTAATCCTGGCTACTCTAGCAGGTGTCCAATAGGCTCTGTGGAAGAGAAAATAAGAGGATTGGGATATCGCTGCCGATTTAGTAGGACGCATCGAGTGGACCCAAAAGGTGTACCAGTCAAACTCAGACGCATCCAGACTTAGATCCCTTTCCCAAGATAACCGTAATGGAGCAACAGCATCGATACACGAATCCTGAAGTTTTTTTTATAAAGGACAGATGCTTTCTTCTTTCCAGCTACAATTTTGAGACAGAGGGCAACAAAATCAGAAGGAGTAGTGAGAAGGGAATTAGAGACCTGAAAGGTCGAGAGAAAAGTAGAGATATCCTTCCACATGGGAGGGGCCAGTAAAGAAACATCATACAGTGCAGTTAAAGCATCCGATGACAGCAGCGTACCTAGGCATTCTTTCTTAATGATCAAATAATGTATCTTCCATGGTAGTAGTTTCCAATTAAGAATAAAGTTCCTTGTCAACTTATTTCTAGGTCACTACCACCTCTAGACTTATCATGGAGGCACCTGCCTAGAAAATCTATGGTTTTTCAAAGTCTATGCTTTAGTGTCCAATGTTCCCATCAATCTGTTCCCATATGGCTTATTACGGGAACATTGGACACTAAAGGGTTAACTGGTAGCAGTCAGCATTTAAAAAAAAATGCTGACTACAGTTGGCTTAATTAGCCCCTGGTGTTCAGTGCCAGCACCTATGCTTGTACTGGCACTGAATATCTGAGCTCTTGTCATGCCCAGAATGCCTGCAGGCAGGTGTGACATTCAGCCCGTTACCCAGTTAGCTAAGCGGGTAGCAATCTGAATATCAGGTTAGGGTCAAAGCACGCCCTCCTCGCCAACTCCCATGAAGAGCTTACTTCCCTCCCCAAACCTTTCAAGAGCAGTCCTCTCCTGGAGACCTCAAGAACGGCCCTTCCTCATAAAGAACACCCCTCCCTACCTACCTATAGGCATCCTGGGGCCTACCTTAAGGTTCCTGGTGGACTAGGGTGGTAGGCCTGGCAGGAACAAACTCCATTGCTCTTGCCTATGCTGGGTCTTGCTATGAAATGGCAGTTGCGGCCTCTATTGTGCCATGTTGCTAGAGGGGTCTGTGGTCCTGCAGATTCATCAAAACAGTTTTCTCCACAGTTCAAATTCACACTAGGTTTTTCTTCTTTCCAGCTAGTCTTAATCTAAAATGGCCAAATTAAAACCCCAAAATCACTCATTTGTCTCATAATGATTTTGAAAAATTATAAAGGCCAATGTTTTTTTAAGGGGGCAGGATAATCCCACAGGCAAGTCCTTTGTTTTCTCATCCTCCTTAAGCCAGAAGTAAAAGTTCAGCAAGGAGTTTGGGCTTTACTTTGGCTCAGCTCAAGTCTAGCTTAAGCAACAAGACCCAAGCACTCCTAATGCCTATAATACGTTCCTTGGATAGAAACTCCCAATTCCAGGGTTATAATTTCAATAAACATTCTTTCCAAATAGAAACTCTGTGTCACAACCATATATACTTGTTCACACAGTCTACCACCTACTTGCCAGGACTTTATGGTTCTAGTTACCTGGCCACCACCCACCAGGATGGCTGTTAAATAATAGCAGCTGGAAATTCAAAATCACAGCTTAAGCTGAGGCTCACTTTGCTGTATCTTCCATTGGCTCCTGAGTACAGAGCTCCCATTCCTCCACAACTTCCATGTTTTCCTCCAACAGCTGAAGGGAAGGTTTTCCAGGCTATTGCTCTGCTACCTGTCTGCAGGCTTTTTCCCAAGGTGCATTTAGCTGTCCCTCCCCTTTCAAGCCTCTCTTTGGTTCTAGAACATATTGCTTAGTCACCCAGAGAAACTGAGCATCATATGAACTTCTCCACCTGCCAGAAGACTGATAGCTATGCTTTCAGGAAGTCCTGGAATGTTGCACCTGAATCCTTTCCCTGCAACAGGCCAGATCTTCTGATCTATCTTGGGTACTAGTCTAGGTTTGGGGCAATGAAGTGCACTCTCTGCTGGGAAAAGGGTCTACATTTGGAGAACTACTCCTCTGGTTATTACAAGTGGTAGTTTTGTGAGACTACCGCTAGAGGTCACATCCACCATTTTACAGCCAAAGCCAGCATGAATAAGAGCAAGCCTACAGGTAGGTGAGTGAAACGGGGTCTTCATGAAGTGAGGTTGTTCTTGGGGTAAGCTCTTTGGAGGAAATTCAGGAGGAGGGATGCTGTTGGGAGGGGGATGCTTTGGGAGAGAAGAAGAGCAGACTGATCAGGCCGTTATCATCTGGAAGTTATCCAGGTACCAGCCAATATTCAGTGCTGGTGTCTAGATAGATAACTGGGAAAAGATAGGACTGATTTTTATACAGTCCCATAGGCGGTCGGTGGCCCAACTGTTTGGGGGAGGCTAGAGGGGGCAGGGTTAAGGGGTGGGGCCAGGGGTGGATCTTAAATCCATAATTGTCTGATAACACACAGAAAAAAGTGGTTGCTCAACTGCAAAACACTATGCACAACTTTGTGCAAAAACACACTCAGAACCTTACTGTACCATAAATATTACACTGGGCAGAACCTAATACACCAATATACCACCCATACGGAAAATGCAGACCGTCAACAATATGAAACAAGGGATCATAATATCACAATTCTCATGTAGAGCCACAAAACATCCTAATTCATGTTTAATGTGGGATAAAATGCCATACATAAGTAAATAAATATAAACATTTAATGTTGAGCACCTGATTCTCAAAGTGGACATATTCCAAACACTATAATGAAAATAAAATGATCTTTTCTACCTTTGTTGTCTGGTGACTTTGTTTTTCTGATCATGCTGGCCCAGTATCCGATTCTGCTGCTGTCCTCTTAACTCCGTTTTCAGGGCTTCCTTTCCATTTATTTCTTTACTTTCTGCCTTTCTTCTTCATTTCTTATTCTACATCCATAAGTAAAAGCTGGGTCCTCCGCAGACTTGACTGTTCAGTGGATCCAGCTTCTTCCTATTTTCTTCAACCATGTGCAGTTTTTCTCTCTTCCTTTTCCCTCATCTCATCTCCTTCCTCCCCTCCAGCCATGTCCAGCATTTCTTCTCTCTCCCTTCCCTCTCCTCCATCCATGTCCAGCAACTCTCCTCTCCCCTACCCCCCTCCAGCCATCCACACCCACCCAGTGATTCTCTTCGCTCCCCTCCCCCCCCTCCAGCCATCCACACCCACCCATTGATTCTCTCCTCTCCCCTGCCCCCCCTCCAGCCATCCACACCCACCCACCCATTGATTCTCTCCTTTCCTCTCTGTTCCCGGGCAGATTTTCTAACAGGAGCTGCTCATCCAATCAGAGAGCTCTATTTGAATGCAGATTAACATACAGACACTCTAATGGGAATTTTTAGTCAAAAACACTAGTTAAACCCTTCATTTTTGGATCAAACTTCACATTTTTGATCAGAGCCATGCCCTAACATTAAGGCTGTAAACATTTCCAACAATGTTTACCCATAAATATGCAAATGAGAACCTCCCAAAAACCGACTAATTTGCATACAGCTTGAGCAAATTTGAGTACATAGAATACCAATCCCACTTCCTAACACCTAAATTCTGCAATTAGATTTAATGCAAATACTTTTAAAACTTATTTTTAGCACTTTTAAAATTTCAGGGGTCAGTGCAAGTCTCTTTGGTTTGAAGTGCTCATGTGCAGGAATTCAGCCTAGTTAAATATCTCCATGGCAACCCAGGACACGTCCAGCCTATGTACGGTCCTATGTTCCTGTTAGCTCTCTGGGCACAAGCACTGAATATTGTCGGTGCCTGGATAAAGGGTCCCAGGAAGCAGCAAGGCAAATGATCCGCAAACTCCAAAGTGGAAAACAACAAAGCAGATCAGTAGTAAATGTAAACAAGCTTTATTAATAAAATTGCATATAGAGTATACTGCCCGACACAGGCTGTGTTTTGCCCAGCAGGGCTGCGTCAGGGGCTATAGAAAATTAAATAAAAGCATACAAACAAATTAAAAACAAATATATCCAAAAGGAATATGTTAAAAGGAAAATGTAAAAACAAATATCAGCTGAAAATACAATAACACCATGACAAAAAACATATATACAAAGCTCTTATAGGTATATAAAAAGTATAAATATGAAATGCATTAACTAATTTATACAAAATCAAATCAGACATAAAATACATATATATCTCTCAATAAGTTACCACTAAATAGATAAATAAATCATATAAAATCAAATCTAAACCAATGTAACAAACAGATGAATTACATATATATCTTTCAGTAGACGAGAACCAAATAATATTTAAAACCTATATGTCCAATAACAATGAACAAATACATCATATAGAATGCATAATAAAGGACATAGCACATAAATATACTTACATATAAATAATTGATATAACATCTCTCTCCAGTGCATATAGAAATGCATAAATAACAAATCATTCCTCTCAGATACATATAGAAATAGATCATCTCTTTTAGATAAAAACAAAAACAGAAGATAGGACACCTACCTACTCAGTGATCCTTACTATAAATACCTTCTAAAGATTTGTGTGTTCCAATAATGGTTACTTCCGCTTAGTAAAAGATCCCCTAAGTAACTTTGAAAAGTGTATGTGCTTTGGAATTGAGCATCCAAATTAATCAATGAAATTAATTTCATTAAGCGGTTCTGTTTTCTTCATCACCCTTTACATATTCCTCCCATTACTTTTGAGTCTGACAAAATGCCATAGTTGCATTTCATCCTGTCACTAACATACCAAAAACAGGGGCCCTTTTACAAAGCAGCGGTAAGCCCAGCGTGGGCTTACCGCACGATAATCTGGAGCTACTGCTGGCCCAACATGGGTGCCGACCAGTGGCGTAAGAAGGGGGGGCGGTGGGGCGGTCCGCCCCGGGTGCACGCCGCTGGGGGGGTGTCAGCTCTGCTGGTTCCCTGCTCTCTCTGCCCCGGAGCAGGTTACTTCCTGTTCCGGGGCAGAGAGAGCAGGGAACCAGCAGAGCCGACGCAGCTCCCAGCGACGTGCACTCGGGGCGGAGCGGCCCTCCCACCCGTCCCCTTTCCTATGCCAGTGGTAAGAATGCGCTCGGGGGGGGGGGGGGGGGCGCCGGGCTGCACCGGGGGGGGGGGGGGTGCGCAGCGGCACCCCCCCCGGGTGTCAGCTGCCCTCGCTACAGTACTGGTGCCGATGGTAGTTCCACCTCCAGCGCTCGCCATTTCCCGTGCTAGGGAAAATCGTCCTTTATTTCTTAGTGCAGCGCTAACCTGGCAGTAACTAGTATGTAATGGGTGGCAGTAAGTCCTCCCTCATGCATGGCCACATAGTAAGAGCAATCTTATCCCATAGCCATGGCTTTTTTTCCTAGCCTTTTTTACCCACTGCAGTAAAAAATGGCTCCTGCCGCTAGCGCAGGGCCCTTTTTACCACAGCTTGGTAAAAGGATCCCACAAAGTCTTATGCCTCCACTTTACTCCTCTGCATTTTTTTCTCTTCTGTGTGTCTTTCCCCCTTTCCTTTCTGCTTCCATTCCCCCCCCCCCCCCCCCCCCCGCAACTAGTCTTTGGTCAGCAGGTGCCTTTTATAGTGTTTGCAGTCAGTTCCTAACATAGGGTCTGGAGTGGGAAATAATACAGGATGTGCATTATTACTTTTAACTTTACTGTTTGAAATACTGAAGTGTATGTAACATGTATTGTTTTAATTTACTATTTTCATTTTTTCTGATATTTTGTATTGTTTCAGGCTGATCAAAAACTAGTTCCAGCTGGATTATAAGGCAATAACATTCTCTAGAAAGAGTTGCCCACACATGGCACAAATGCCTAATACAACATGCTGGTGAGAAAAGAAAGGTGTGTAAAGTCATAGTTACATTTTGACAGCTTGTATATGAATCACAAACGCAGTTTGTTCATCCAAAAATGTAATATATCTCATGTTACATGTAGAATGAATTCCTTGATATTTTTTCAATAATTCTAGTTATCAGGAAATCACTTAAGACCATGTTATTTGGAAACGCTTACCCCAAGGACTCAGCATGTGTCTCCACAGTTGGACGCGCATCAATCTAGAGACAATTTTGGACACATTCCCCTTCCCTCCTCTCTCTCCTGGTTCCCCTACTCCTCCTGTCCCTTCCTCATCCTCCCCATTATTTTTTGTGTAGGTTTTCTGCTGTATTAGCTTCTTTTTACTGCATTGGCGTCTGCATCTGTGGTGCGCTGTAAGCCACATTGAGCCTGATGCTGTGGGGAAACTGTGGGGTACAAATGAGATAATAAATAAATAAAATAAAGGGCTGAGGAGTCATTTTACTAAGCTGCGGTAAAAGGAGGCCTGCCCTAGTGTCAGCGCGTTTTTGACGCATGCTGAGGACCCCTTTTACTGTAGTGGGTAAAAGGCTGTCTCTCTTTTTATTTTATTTTTTAAAGAAATGGCCATGCGGTAAGTGCCATTTCAAGGGGGAGCACTTACTGCCACCCATTGGAGTGGCAGTAAGGGCTCCTGCACTAACCCAGCTGGAATGTAACGCCGGAAATGGTGCACGCTGGGGGTGGGAACTACCTCCAGGCTGCTTCAGTAGCCCGGCAGTACTTCCTGTTGGGCCCCTAAATTTGCCCCCTATTAGGACTTACAATAATGAAAGACCTAATGCCTATTGAATCAGGTGAATACAATACCTTTGTTTCTTACTTTTTAAAGGCAGTTGAAAGACCTTGCATATCTTGTAAAACCCAACTAAACATTCCAGTCCACTGTCTCATGCTTGTTATCAGTTTTGTTACAATATGAAATAAGAATATTAATCTCTTGTCTGACATACAAAGTTACCAAATCTACTGTTCTTCAGAAAGGCCTTTCTTTTGTCCCCACCACCAGATGCATTGCCTTCCAAACCAAAATTGACCTTTCAAAGTGCTCCAGAAAGCTGCAGATTACTCGAGCATTCTCCAATACTTCTTCTGATTCAAGAATTGTTATATCAGTAGTTAAAAATCCGTACAAATGGATTCCAACTGGACCACAAGATCCTCTTATATGAGCATTCAATTTCTGTGTCAACAAAGACATTAAGAAATTGGAATCCAGGTCACACCAACAATATTAGAATCTTACAAGACACCATGAATACTCTTGCAAGAAATCAGAACATTGTTATCAAACCGGATGATAAAGGTGGAGGTGTCGTAATTGCTGAAATATAAAGACAGTGTCACGACTTACCGGTGGCGAGGCAGGGCCAGTCTTCGGTGCAGTGGTCTGGAGAGCCGCTGCGTCGCTTTGCTCTTGCTCCTCCTAATGGCCAGTGACGTGGGCGGCCGCCGCAGTGTTTTGCAACATCTCCATGGCATTCTGCTTGGCCCTCTCTCTCGTGGCTACAGCCGCATTCCCAGCAGCCTGTGTGGTGGCACGGCCGGCCGCTGTGGCTTAATACAGCGCCAGCTCCTCCTCTTGATTACTTCTCCAGGGTGGGGACGTCCTCTTGACATCAGACGCCCCCACCTCTTAAGGAGCCGGACTACTATCCAGTGCCTCAGCTATGCCTTGTTTGCAGCTGGTGGATTCCATAGAGCTCTCAAGTACCATCAGTCTAACGTCTACTTGGACCTTACACCTGGAATCCAACACTGCCTACTGTCTGCTGCCTGCCTGGACCTACACCTGAAACTTGATGCTGTCTTCTGTCTGCCGCCTGCCTAGACCTTACACCTGGAATCTTACATTGCCTTCTTTCTGCCCCCTGCCAGAACCTATGCCTGAAACTTGATGCTGTGTTCTGTCTGCTGCCTGCCTAGACCTTACACATGGAATCCGACGCTGCCTTCTGTCTGCCGCCTGCCTGGACCTATGCCTGAAACTTGATGCTGTCTTCTGTCTGTTGCCTGCCTGAACCCCATGCCTGGAATTTGACACTGTCTGCTGTCTGCCACCAATCCTTGTCTTGAGCCTGTATTTTGTCCCTGCCCCAACCTCCGTTTCAGTCCTGTCAGCCGCCTGCACCCAGGGGCTCAACCGCTGGGGAATGGCAGTCATTGCAGGTGAAGAATGGGGCTTGTCGACTGCTGCTTCTATTCTGGAATCAGCACAAGGGCTCACTGATCATGACAGACAGCTTGATGATTTGAGATACTATTTACCACTCGCAAATGATCCAACAGAAGTCTTAAAGAAAGACATTTTCGATATTATAGATGTCTCATCTAAGATGTGTTTCCTTACCACTAAAGAGAGGGAGTTCCTTCTAGTTGATAACCCTGTGGTACCCACTATTTATGTTTTACTGAAAATTCACAAATCTCTAGACAGACCCCCCAGGGAGATCCATTGTGTCTGCTAATGGTTCCATTCTAGAGCCTTTATCCATTTTTGTCGACTTTTTTCAATGTCCTATGGTTCGGTTGATACCTTTGTATGTGAGAGATACCACTCAGATGATAAACATCTTGCAGCAGTATCATGGAGATCTCAATAACACCCTGCTTTTAACCTTGGATATAGAATCACTCTCCACAAATATACCCCAACTTGAGGCCTTAACAGTTATAGAAAGAGCATTATGAAACCGTACCACACACAAACGTATACCGAACCATCTGATCCTTACATGTGCCACCATAGCATTAACTAAAAATTATTTCAGGTTCCAGAACACATATTACAAGGTGAAGGAGACTGCTATGGGGGCAAGCGTAGCACCTGATCTAGCCAATCTATATGTTGCAGATTTTGAAAGCAAATTTTTGACAGACCATCCCTTTAAAAATCATATTAAGATATACAAAAAATACATAGATGAAGTCTTTATACTTTGGCAAGGTGATAGTGATTCTCTCCATATGTTCCTTGATTGGCTCAGTATTCAAGATTGCAACCTCATATATAAAATGAATTACAGTTAAGACACTGTACCTTTTCTTGATCTCTTCATTTTCAAAAACTATATTGACTTTACCACTGCCATCTACAGGAAACCTACTTATAGGAATGCTTTTCTCCATTACACCAGTTTTCACAACGTAATTCTGGAAGAAAACCTTCCACTTTCACAATTTCTCAGACTAAGAAAATACTTGATATATTAAAGATAGGACTGTTCACTTCCAGCTGTCTGTCTGATTGTAGTCCCTGCTGTGTGATTGTTGATTATTGAAAAAAGCCTCTGCCTCTCCCTCTTCCCCTGCCTCTGGTTGGGTACCTCCCTCGATAGTTCGTTCTCACGTGTGGTTCCATCATGAAATTCCTGTTGTCTCTCTCCCAAAGTTTCTCTAAAAAAACATCTGAGTGTATTGGACGTACAGGTAAACTAGAAGGTGATGAAGGACCTGGTAAGGGGATGGATTGAGGCATAGGAGACAGAGGACTATTGGGAAGGGAGGTATAAAAATTTCCGGATTCACTCCTTATTCTTTTTCAGCTGTGTTCAATGTGTGCACCATCATCATCGCATAGTGTAATCTTGTTATTCTTATTAGCAAAAAATTCTCTATTTTTAAAAATGTTGCTGGTATTATATGACCTAATTTTAGCAAAGTTATAAATTGTTCCATGTCTGTAATCTTCCTCATCGCATTTAAATTTCCTAATTTTAGTATCTTTAATGTCTCCTTTAACCTTATTAACTTGTATGTTTATGTCTTTCAATATTGTTTCGAAATTTGGATCATCTTTTTTTTAGGATTTTCAATTTTGTATCTTGTGTTTAGTGGCCTAGTGGTTAGGGTGGTGGATTTTGGTCCTGAGGAACTGAGTTTGATTCCCACTTCAGGCACAGGCAGCTCCTTGTGACTCTGGGCAAGTCACTTAACCCTCTATTGCCCCATGTAAGCTGCATTGAGCCTGCCATGAGTGGGAAAGCGTGGGGTACAAATGTAACAAAAATAAATTATAAGTTTTATTCTTTGTCATTTCTGCAATCAATATTATCAGGTCCAGACTACATTTGTTTAATATATGGGTGATGTGTATCTGAAGAGAGGAGAACACACCTTAAAGTAAAAAAAAAAATAGCAAATAAAATGTTGATAGCAACATTGTTGGATTGGTGTTTAATCCTGCATTGACAAGATGTATTAATACAGGGAAGTGGTAGAATCAGAGATCACGAGTTTCCCATGAGAGTGGTTATCAATAGAAATCAAACAAAATAAAACATGGAAAAGAAAATAAGATGATACCTTTTTTATTGAACATAACTTAATACATTTCTTGATTAGCTTTCGAAGGTTGCCCTTCTTCGTCAGATCGGAAATAAGCAAATGTGCTAGCTGACAGTGTATATAAGTGAAAACATTCAAGCATTACTATGACAGTCTGACAGGGTGGGAGGATGGGGGTGGGTCGGAGGTATGCATGGGGACATCAAAGCATATCATTGATATTCTAACAGGATGGGTGTGGATAGGTGAGGGGTGGGGTGATCAACAGAGACATACAGCTTTATGGTTTATAATGGGCTAGGAACCCCAGGTCCTTGTTAAGTCCTTTCTGTTGGGTGTTAAAATATTCAATCATTCTGACTTCAAAGGTCTTATGTTCTTGTATGGTTTTAAAGTTACCTTTCAGGATTCTCACTGTGAAGTCACTGGTACAGTGTCCTGGTCCTGTAAAATGCTGACCAACAGGCGTGGGAACCCTACTGGCACCAGTATTGTTCATGTGATGTCTATGTAAATTGAATCTTGTCTTAAGTATCTGGCCTGTTTCTCCAATATAGCATCCTTCGTTACATTTTTTTACACTGAATGATATATACCACATTGGAAGATGAGCAAGTGAAAGATCCCTTTATGTTGAATATCTTTCCTTTGTGGATGACTTTGGGGGTCCTGTGAAATATTTTGGCATAGTTTGCAACTGGATAAATTACAGGGAAGTGTGCCCTTCTGTTCCTTTTCAGTCTGTGATGGAAGTTTACTTCTGAATAGCTTGTGTTTTAAGTTGGGTGGCTGTCGGAAGGCCAGTACTGGTGGGGATGGGAATATCTCTATCAGTAATTCATCCTCCTGGTTGTAGATCTCTTATGATTTTCCTCAGTTTTCCAGCTCTGGATTGTATGTCACTACAAGGGGGATTCTGTCTGTGGATTTTTTCTCCTTGTACTGTAGCAGATTCTCCCTGGGTGTTTTGAGGGAGGAGGCAATATTCTTGGAGATTATTTTGGGGTTGTAGCCTTTCTGTTTGAAGGATGCAGTCAGGCTTTTAAGGTGTCTGTCTCTGTCCCCTGGGTCAGAGCAGATACTGTGGTATCTTGTGGCTTGGCTGTAAATGATGGATCTTTTTGTATGTGAAGGATGGAAGCTGGAGTTGTGGAGGTAGCTGCATCTGTCTGTGGATTTCTTGTATATAGATGTTTGTATACAGCCATCACTGATTGAGACCGTGGTGTCCAAAAAATTGACTTTTTCTGGGGAGTAGTCAATTTTGAATTTGATTGTAGGATGGTATGTATTGAAGGCAGAATAAAATTGTTTCAGAGTTTCTTCACCCTCCGTCCAAATCATAAAAATGTCATCAATGTACCGGTAGTATTTTAGAGGTTTGGTCTGGTGTGTATTCAGAAATGTCTCTTCCAGCTCAGCCATAAAAAGGTTGGCATATTGGGGTGCTGTCCTGGTGCCCATCGCAGTGCCCATTATTTGTAGATAGATATCATTGTTAAAGCGGAAGTAGTTGTGAGTTAAAATGAATTTGATTAATTTTGTAATAGTTTCTGGTGAGTATTGATAGTCCAGTGTGGATTTTTTTAGGAGTCTTCCACATGCAGCTATGCCATCCGCATGTGGAATGTTGCTGTATAGTGATTCTACATCCATCGTGACCAGAAGGGTGTTAGGTGGTAGTTGCTTGATATTTTTCAATTTATTCAGAAAGTCTGTGGTGTCTTGTATGAAGCTGTTAGTTATGCGTATGAGAGGTTTCAGAATTCCCTCTATGAATCCAGATATTTCCCACCCCTTATCACCATCTATTTAGGAAGCAGTGAGGGCTCCTGCGCTACTCCTGTGGTAATCGGTCAGCGTGGGCACATTACCACATGCTACCTAATTAGCGCAGGTATGCCTACTGCCCACCACTAGACACGCTTCTTACAGCAGAAAATAAAAATATATTTTACTGCAGGAGTAGTGCACGCTGCTGCCCAAACTACCACGGAATGCCTCAGCACATCTCACGATAGTGCCCTTTTACCGTGTGGTAGGCTTGCTTTAGGCCGAGCAAGCCTTAGTAAAAGGGCCTCTAAGTAAGGTTTAGTCATTTTTTCTTCAGATATACAGGGTTTATGAGCTGCATTGTTTCAAACCTAGGATATGATGATTTTGTTTGTAGAACTAATTAGTAAAATTCCAACACCTTTACAAATTCAAAGGAAGTTTCAAAATAATTAGTGTGATAATAATTTGTCTGCCTTCCAAAAGAGAATGAATGCACTCTAATTAGGAAATGAATAATGTTTTTGTTTTAAGGTAAGAGCACAGCATTATAAAAGCCTTAACTTCATAAAAGGAAAAGGTAAAATTTATCTTTGCTTTGATTGCTTCTTCTCATTCTAAGATATATATATGCTTGGAAATATAATTTCAAAGTCTTGATTTGCATAACAAAGTTTGCTTATATATTTGCTTTGATTGCGTTCTCTTATATTGAGATATAGACGCTTGGAAAAATAATTCCAAAGTCTTGATTTGTATAATGAAGTTTGCTTAAAATAACACATTAAAACTTGTCAAGATGTTGTTATTTCCCAGTCTACCTAATAACAAGGTTATATAGATTTCACACACACATTGAGGGAGAAGAAATGACAAATTAGGGGAGGAGACAGCTGCCCACTAACAATGCTTTTTATACCACACTATACTGTTCACACAGAAGCAAAGTGATGAAAGGAAAAACCTTCAGCCTACACACTAACCTCCCACTGCATAAAGCTGCCAACTTACAATGTGTGCACCAAAAACACCAAGTTGCCTCTATGTAAGCGCTATTTATGGCAGCTGTAGGGAGATGAAAGACATGTAAGTGGGCTTTACTCTTTTATTATCTCACCTGAAAGTGCACAACTCAAGTCCTCTAGGTTAGCTAACTAGCCAGGCTGTCAAAATTTTAACAATGCAAATGCATCAATCGTGTATGTTTAAATTTGGTCTAAGTATGAGCGGAGCCTAATTGAAAGGAAGGTTCCCATCTCTCTGAGCATATAAGAAACTGAATATTAATCTTACAAAAAGTTTGGAATTTACTTTAGATAGTCAGAGTAAATCCTGAAACAGAGCAGTGCTGTGCGCTTGGGAATCCTTGGAGAGATTACAGGACTAATTCCGTCCCTCCCTTCACAATGATGCTGTTTACTCCCATTGGCTGTTTTGAACTATGGGGATTTCTAATGCAGCAGGAAAGGGTCAGTTGTCTTGAGAGAGGAAAATGACTAGAAAAAAGATTTGGGCAGCAGAGGCCCACAGGACTCTTAGCTCCTGAGCCCCAGGGGTGTCAGAACTCAGAGACTGACTTACCACAGAGCTCCAACTTAAAAAAAGGATTTTTGCCTACATCAGAGAAGAGCCCTTTCCCCCCAGCCTAATAACAAAGAGACTTTCCTACCAGTTCCTCATCAATAACTCAGGGTAAAAAGAGGTAAATCTTTCTGTGAGCTGGGAAGGAAAGAGAAACTGCAGTTTGAGCCATTTAGCCCATGAAAGATTTCTGTGTGAAGCAAGGCTGTACAAAAAGATGGTTTCAACCTATGTCACATGGTGAATAAAGTTAATCTCAAGCAATACCTTTATTAATAGTAGAACTCTCCAGGAACTGCCTAGACACAAATCCAATATCTCCACCACCTTACTTTGGGCCCCATCTGAATTGTGTGCACATCCGAAAAAAGGTTTTTCTAATTTTTTTACCTTTTCTTTCAGTCCCTTTTTGGCTGACAGTGTTGTTAAACTGGTATATTTATATAGGAAGCAAATCTTAGTGATCTATGCCATTTTATTGAATTATATTACTCTCATGAGACCTCTCCACTGTCACTGAGGATTGATACGCTAATGCACTCACTCTATCTCCTACTTCCTTCCAATCTGCATCTCTAGAGCAACAGACCCTCTCCTGGAACTTGGCCCTTTCTGAAGCTTTTCATGCATTGGTACCAGTAAAATCCTGTTCACATTTGAAATAGAAGTGTCAGTTGGACCCTTGGTTTGGACCAGACCTACATCTTTTGAAACGTCAACTAAGACACACTGAATGCATTTGGCATAAACACCGTACCTCCGCAAACTGGTAAAAATTTCAGCAACATGCCATTTTATACAGATGTAGAATTCATAAAGCCAGATAGAAATACTTCTCTCCATTAATAGTGAAAAAGTAAAAATAAAACAGCACCCCCTACTGGCAGGATTGTAGGTGGAGGACTTGTACTCAGCTTAGAGGAAACTGTGGCCCTAACCTCCATCACTTGGAATGCCTCCACAAAATGCAAGTAAAAGTATGCACATGCTTTTATCAGGACACAGGGTTTGCAATTTTTAAATGCTTATTTCCTATGGAAATGGACTTGTTCTCCACTGATGCAGAGTCTGCCCATTCCATTAGATGGAATAGGCTCAAGTGTCCTAATTTAAGGCTATTAGATAAGGCAATTGAATAAAAACATGGCTATTCAAAGCTGAAGCAGATGCTGTGTAGGAGGTGAAATTGACTTGAGGATTGACTTACTAAGCTGCTTTATAAATGGCTAAAAGGCCATACTAAATCAGCCTCTCGGAAGCCAGTGTCTTGCTAGGGTCTTGACACTCATTCATTATATACAAGGCATATTTATGTAAATCCTTGTTCCATTAATGTGAACTTGGAGTTTGGATTTGGAACTAGATTATTGTCCTTTGCAGATATGAGCTCAAGCTGAGTTACAATTCAGGTATTAACATCGCTGTCCAATAGACCTCCATGTTAAAAATATCATTGAGCTGCATTACAGTAAATGCATATTTATGATAAGTACTTCAATCATATCAAAACAGTGAATAATGCAAATCACATTGGGCAATACACTTTCTGTTAACCAGCAGTACAAATCTTAACTACACCTCCTTATGAGCCCTTAGCCTTTAGAAGGCCTGTAAACAGAAAGTGAGGTAGCTTCAAGAATAGTCAAAAGCCCTTTATTGAGGGCAATAACACAAACAGCCAGTCAGTTTTACCTTATGGAATACTTGGGTTCCCTCGGCTATCACTGCCAAGGTCTTCCCTCAGCTCAGCCTGTGGCCTCCCTCACTTTCCACAACTCAGAAGTTTTATCCTTCTTGATCTGGACCATACCTTCCTGACTAGGCTTCCCTGTGCTAGTTCTGTTATGGTGGGTTGGTGAGGATATGTCTTAAAAAGAATTAGGGTTCTATTAGTCACTTCTTCACACACACACACCCCCCCCCTCCAAGGCTTACTTAATAATTTGCATTACTCTTCAGGAACAGAGACATAGCCTGTCAGGTATTCCCACCTACAGCTTTCTCCCCATCCTGGAAAGAAGCAGCTCTCCAGGCAAGTAGCAGCTGACCCTTGAAAGATCCAATCTTTCTTTTTGTGCCCCCAAGTATGAGCCTTGGTCCCCTGCCTAGACTTTGGTTCAGGCTCTAAACTGAGGGAAAAGCTTACAGGCCTATGTGGCTCTTGCTTGAACTCCCAGTGTTGGAGCACTGCAGAGAACAACAGGAAACACAAGGGTGGGGGTCCAAAGGACAGAGTGACATTGTGGTCAGCCATGGTCTTGCTTAATGTAACCCATATAGGGTTAAATTATTTTACCTGGGATGCCTCTGAGGGTGAGCTCCGGGGTGGGGAACCCAGCATGGAACAGAGTAAGAAGGGGGAAGTGCTCCGGTGCACTTCTCCGGTGTTTTTTATTTTCTAAATGTGTTGGCGGGCGTGCTGTTGGGTGGCACGCGCTGAGGGGAAGCCACGAGGAGGGAGAGAAGCAGCTGATGGCACGAGCCAGATGCTGGCTTGTGCCAGGCAGTGCAGCAGGCGCGTGCAGAAGAAAACTTAAAAATAAACACAGTTAAATGCTAAATGAGGTAAGGAAAATGTATTCAAATATGTGTAAAGTGCTGTATATTGCTGAAAATGTCATAATTTAATGTAAAGTGTATGTTTATAGGGGATTGCAAAGTGTTAGGTTAGTGCAGGGGCTCATGCTGGGCTTGTGCCATATATGACATACTTAAGTTCTAAACGGCTTGTGTGGCAGTTGGGAGGTAAGCTAAAGGCTGTGCAGACCTGTAAAAGTGGTCTCTGCGCAGTTCAGCCAAGAAATACATTTAAATTGAGTTTTGAGAGGTTTGGGTAATCAATTAAAAATATTGGTGTGTGTCTGCAGTGGGAAAACTTAATTTTAAAAGCCACTCGCGTGTTGTCAGGAGGCTTTAGGCAAGTGATTTTGGTTTGGATGGGAAAGCTGTTGCCTGAATCTTAATTTAACTTCATATGTTAGAAGTGTCTTTGATAAATAAAATATTTGGGCGCAGTACCAGTCTGGCTCACTAATAGAAGTGAACTTGTAAGGAACTGGTGTGAGTTTCAAAATACTTCTGTGAGGGGTTATCTGCCTTGTGACAAGGTTTAACTAAATAATCACCCCAGTAATTGTGAGCTTCATCAATTTAAGGAAGAGGGGAAAAAAAAGTCTCATGATTATAATACCCCTGTCTCTGAAAGAGCGGTGACCTGCTGCAGAGAAAGAAAAAAAAAAATCAACACATAGGATTTAATAATCCTAGTGCTTATATTAAATTGTGATACATTTTGGGGGATTTATTGGTTTGGGAGGGTTTAGATAGGGATGTTCAATCATATTTTATTTTACCTGGGAACAGCTAGATAGGGAAAGGAATAATTATAATGAGCCACTGCATATTAATATGAGTGGACTGGATAGAAAAGGTTTAAGGTTTTTCTTATTAAGTTGGTTACAGCTTAGAGTAGTAGGTCCTTCGGAGGAGTTCCAGTTCCTGCCTGCAGTATACCCGCTATCATCTTGAAAAGAAAAACAGCACGGTACCGGTACCCAACAATAAAAGAGAGAGAGATTCATACAAAAGTGCTGGAGAGGAGTATCCTTTAATATATCAGCCAGAATCAACCAGGCCCTGTTTAAAAACATTGACTTATAATACTTACCTTATTTTTCCTTGAAGAAGTTCCTGCAAAAGAAAACACAAAACAAAGAATCAGCTCTTACAGTTGTTGAGAATTTAAGAAATACTGTACTGTTGTGTTATATATATTAGAGAAGAAAATTTTGTTAGATTAGTAAAATATACTTATCTAATTTGTCTTTGCGATTTGGTGATGTGAGCCATGATATACCTATAAGAAGAAAAGGGAGAAAAAACACAAACTATACTTACCTGCTTGATGGATGAGGGACCTGAAAAAGAAATAATAATAAAGAATCAATTCTTATAGAAGAGGGGAATGTTTAGACAAAACTTTAAGATTAAATGCATATTTAGTTAATGAATTTTGCTAAGATCAAATTATACTTATCTGATAAAACGTAGGAGAAGTTGATCTGTTGGATTGTTGATGTACTAAAAAAAAAAATATTGAATTTGTTAAACGGATCTGAACTTTACACATACCCATCATATAAATAAAAATAATAAGTTATTGAATTATCAATGTAAATGTCATTTGTTTTCCTGAGTTACATTAAAATATATAACCAATTTAGTTTTATTTCCTCTTCCCATTTTAGAAATGGGGAGACGGGGTTAGTTTTAATGTCTGTACTTTAACCCTGTCCGATACATGATATTTTGCCCGAGGTATGTTAAGGGTATTGTAGGGTGAAGTATCGTGTCCAGGGTGAGGTCACAGTTACATTTATGGCGTCACGGTGACAGGATTTATTGTTTATTAAAGAACTTTGGTGTGGGGAATAGAATTGTTTAAGTGAGGGATAAGAATTTGAATACAATTTTTGAGGTGACTACTGTTTTGAAATTTTATTTGCAAAAATTTGAAGCCTTGTTTTTTAGCCACGACCCAGTCTCCGGTGAATATGGAGGATTTGAGAAGTGAGTTGGAGGAACTGAAACAGACGGTAAAAGCTCTGAGAGATGCACGCCAGGCACCTGTAGTGACGAACACCATTGTTCTGAGGAAGGACAAAGAGATCCCAGATTTCTTTGGATTTCCTAGGAATGCTGGGGACCTGTCTGTGGAGGAATGGGTAGAAAGTACCAAGTCGGCGGTGAAGATTTTGAGAATTCCTCCAGAGGATCAATTGGAGACCATTAAGGATCACATCAAGGGTCAAGCAAGGGAGACGGTTAAATATTCCGCTCCAAGAAGACACTGCACAGTAGATATGATTTTTGAACTACTTCTGCATGTCTACGGAGATAAAGTTCCGTTAGGTATCCGTGTAAAAGAATTCTACGACCAAAGACAGAAGGTGGGAGAGACCATAAGGGAGTTCTCTTATAAACTGCAGGAGAAGTTGGAGGCAATCCGAATAAGAGATGCCTATCGAGTGGGAAACCCGGACGTCGTCCTTAAGGAACAGCTGATTCTGGGATTGCGTGATGATGTGCTCAGGAGAGAGATGAGCCGAAGACTGGAATTGAATCCGGAGCTGACTTTCGAGGATTTGATGCAGGCAGCCATAAATTGGGCAGAAGAAGAACGTAGACCCATTCGGTATTCTGACATGCCGGTTAAAATACTGCAGCGAGAACCAGTGGAACTGCCTAGGGGTGGATCAGGAGCAGCAGTGTTAGGGTCTGGCCTGGAAAGGGATCCTATGTCGGATGTCATCAGGAGGCTTGAGAGAATGGAGAAGAGGCAAGAAGAGTTCATGTATCAACAAAGAAGGAAAGAATTATCTCTAGCCGCGCGAGGGGAGTCGGCATCCCGCCCAAGAGATTTCTCCAACATTACTTGCTACAACTGTGGAGAACCAGGACATCTGGCTAGGTATTGTCACAGTGAGAAAATAGTCAAGAGACTGCAGAGATGTGAGGAAGAACAACCGAGTACTAGCATGCAAGGAAAAGTAGCAGAAAAAGGTCAAGGTGATGTTACTGTACCCAGAGCAAAATTACAAAGTCTAGAGTCTGAAATACTTCAGCAAGATTGGGGTGTGCTTCAAGAAAAGGCTATGGGAACGAGCCCGGTCCTTGTTTTGCGGATTGGAGATGTGGAGACCAAGTGCACAGTGGACACAGGATCCAATGTATCCATCATCCTCGCTAGTTATTTCTACAAACATTTTAATCATTGTGAGGATCTCCAGGATGCAAGCTGGATAAATGTGTCCATGGCTAATGGGACGGCTCTCCCGGTTATTGGCTGTATTGCGGCGGAGGTGCAATGCTTGGGTCAAAAGATCCCGGAACGGTGCATTTTCGTGGTACGGGACACCAAAGCGATGGCAGAGGATGAAGAGCAAATTCCAGGTATAGTGGGAATGAACGTCCTAAAATATCTGGATGGCTTATTTAAGGATCTGACTATTTGACTAAAGATCTGAATAACAAAGAATTGAGAATGATTTCGGCAGCCATAGAAAGGAAGAAAACGTTTGACAGGACGGATGTGGAACACCTGGGTTTTGTGAAAACGGTAGGGAGAGACCCGTTAGTGATTCCACCCAGATCGGAGAAGATTCTGCAGGGAAAGTGTCAAAAAGTTCAAGGGATGAGGGCATGTTCAATGATGGTGACTGCCACCAAGAATGGACACTCTCCGGGTAATCTTCTAGTAGCAAATACCTTAGTAACACCTGAGCAAGGTAATATTTTTGTGAGAGTTATGAACGTGGGCGGTAAAGAACTGATGATTCCTCCAAGAGCCCGAGTTGCGGAAGTGGTGAAACCAGATGCCATCTTGTGTCCAGAAGAGGTTGCAAATTTTAACCAACGTGCCGAGGGAGGTCAAGATAATAGTATGGAGGAGATTCCAAGGATAAAAGTTGATTGTGAGTCTCTTACGGCCGGTCAGGCAGATCTTAAAGCAGAGAATTTAACCAAGGCAGAAGTGGTGAAGTCGATGAATGATCTTAAAGCAAATTTCCATGCCGTGCAGAAAAAGTTGTCCCAGTCTCTTGAACTGTTAAAACAGAAGGAAGAGGAAATAGATAGGTTGCTTAAAGAAGGTGCTTCAAAACAAGAAGAGATAAAAGGTCAGCAGCAGACTATTATTCAACTGCAAGAAAATATGGCAACCATAGAAGGGCTTAAGGAACAAATAACTAAACAGAATAATGAAATACAATGTTATACTGGAACAATAACTGTAGGAAAAACCAAGATAAGTGAGTTGAAGTCTGAGCTGCTGGTCAAGGAGAAAGAAATTAAGCATCTGGAGCAGAAGATTCAACTTGGAGGACAGGAGACAGTATCTGTGCGAGACCTTTATCAGGAAAAAGTCCAAGAAAACAATGCTCTTCATTCCAAAATGGAAGAATTGGAGCAGAAGTGCAAAGAGCAGCACAAGGTTATTACTAGTTTGCAAAAGGAAGCAGAGGTAGTTAAACTGGTTGCCTCAGGGAAGATCTTGGTTTCAGATCATCTCCAAGACAGTCTTCACACTCTTGAAACAGAAGTCCTTCAGCACAAGGAGAAGACCTCAGAATTACAAAAGATACTTGAGAGTTGCAGGTTAACCCAATCTGCGCAAAAGTATATCATAGAAACTCTGAGGAGAGAGCTGCTGGAGAAAGGGAAAGAATTAGAGTTCAGTAAAAGGACTGTTGCTACCATAGGCTATACGCCAGCGCCAGCCTATCTTTTTCTGGGTAGACACTCTCTCCTGCCAGGACCTTGTGAGACACACGAATTATATGAGGAAAATGATGTTACGTTGAATGAATGGTTTGACAAAAGAAGACAATGTTTTAGAGAAGCACAGGAAATAGCAAACCTGGTCTCAGAGGTCGGAGATGAAGAACAAAAAGCAATTTGACCATAGGAACAGAGGAGAGACGCTAATACCTGGAGACTGGGTGGTGGTAAGAAATCAGGGATTCAAAAGAAGGCATAAATTGGAGAACATTTGGAACTCCACACCATTTCAAGTAGTCACTGTTTTGGGGCCTAATGTGTACAAAGTACAGAATAGGGGGGGTATCGAGAGTCCTACATAGAGATCAACTTCGGAAAATTACAGAGTCGCAAGTTAAAAATATTGATGAGTTTCAAGAACCAGAGGTAATTCAGGAAACAAATGATCATTCGGAAGTTACACTAAGTAATGTACCAGTCAAAAAGAACGAATGGTACGTTATCCAAACCGTTACGAATGTACAATCAGATATTGATTTATCAAATGATATGGTAATTGATTCAGGTGATGATGTAACTGTTCCCCTTAGTTGCTTGGAAGGAGTCAGAACTTCCACTAGAGTAACTAAGGGAAAGAGACCTCCGTTCCTTACGGAACATTACTGTATTTGATGACATGGTTTCAGTACAGATGAAAGTAAGATGTTAGTGTGTAAAAAAAAAAAAAAAAGTGGGAATGAAGTGATGTTAAGATAGTAAATGGAAAATTTAAGTAGTAAATTTTACAGAAAAATTGTTACAGGTAACAATTTTATTTTTTTAGCCCGCACGAATGTAACCCATATAGGGTTAAATTATTTTACCTGGGATGCCTCTGAGGGTGAGCTCCGGGGTGGGGAACCCAGCATGGAACAGAGTAAGAAGGGGGAAGTGCTCCGGTGCACTTCTCCGGTGTTTTTTATTTTCTAAATGTGTTGGCGGGCGTGCTGTTGGGTGGCACGCGCTGAGGGGAAGCCACGAGGAGGGAGAGAAGCAGCTGATGGCACGAGCCAGATGCTGGCTTGTGCCAGGCAGTGCAGCAGGCGCGTGCAGAAGAAAACTTAAAAATAAACACAGTTAAATGCTAAATGAGGTAAGGAAAATGTATTCAAATATGTGTAAAGTGCTGTATATTGCTGAAAATGTCATAATTTAATGTAAAGTGTATGTTTATAGGGGATTGCAAAGTGTTAGGTTAGTGCAGGGGCTCATGCTGGGCTTGTGCCATATATGACATACTTAAGTTCTAAACGGCTTGTGTGGCAGTTGGGAGGTAAGCTAAAGGCTGTGCAGACCTGTAAAAGTGGTCTCTGCGCAGTTCAGCCAAGAAATACATTTAAATTGAGTTTTGAGAGGTTTGGGTAATCAATTAAAATATTGGTGTGTGTCTGCAGTGGGAAAACTTAATTTTAAAAGCCACTCGCGTGTTGTCAGGAGGCTTTAGGCAAGTGATTTTGGTTTGGATGGGAAAGCTGTTGCCTGAATCTTAATTTAACTTCATATGTTAGAAGTGTCTTTGATAAATAAAATATTTGGGCGCAGTACCAGTCTGGCTCACTAATAGAAGTGAACTTGTAAGGAACTGGTGTGAGTTTCAAAATACTTCTGTGAGGGGTTATCTGCCTTGTGACAAGGTTTAACTAAATAATCACCCCAGTAATTGTGAGCTTCATCAATTTAAGGAAGAGGGGAAAAAAAAGTCTCATGATTATAATACCCCTGTCTCTGAAAGAGCGGTGACCTGCTGCAGAGAAAGAAAAAAAAAATCAACACATAGGATTTAATAATCCTAGTGCTTATATTAAATTGTGATACATTTTGGGGGATTTATTGGTTTGGGAGGGTTTAGATAGGGATGTTCAATCATATTTTATTTTACCTGGGAACAGCTAGATAGGGAAAGGAATAATTATAATGAGCCACTGCATATTAATATGAGTGGACTGGATAGAAAAGGTTTAAGGTTTTTCTTATTAAGTTGGTTTCAGCTTAGAGTAGTAGGTCCTTCGGAGGAGTTCCAGTTCCTGCCTGCAGTATACCCGCTATCATCTTGAAAAGAAAAACAGCACGGTACCGGTACCCAACAATAAAAGAGAGAGAGATTCATACAAAAGTGCTGGAGAGGAGTATCCTTTAATATATCAGCCAGAATCAACCAGGCCCTGTTTAAAAACATTGACTTATAATACTTACCTTATTTTTCCTTGAAGAAGTTCCTGCAAAAGAAAACACAAAACAAAGAATCAGCTCTTACAGTTGTTGAGAATTTAAGAAATACTGTACTGTTGTGTTATATATATTAGAGAAGAAAATTTTGTTAGATTAGTAAAATATACTTATCTAATTTGTCTTTGCGATTTGGTGATGTGAGCCATGATATACCTATAAGAAGAAAAGGGAGAAAAAACACAAACTATACTTACCTGCTTGATGGATGAGGGACCTGAAAAAGAAATAATAATAAAGAATCAATTCTTATAGAAGAGGGGAATGTTTAGACAAAACTTTAAGATTAAATGCATATTTAGTTAATGAATTTTGCTAAGATCAAATTATACTTATCTGATAAAACGTAGGAGAAGTTGATCTGTTGGATTGTTGATGTACTAAAAAAAAAAATATTGAATTTGTTAAACGGATCTGAACTTTACACATACCCATCATATAAATAAAAATAATAAGTTATTGAATTATCAATGTAAATGTCATTTGTTTTCCTGAGTTACATTAAAATATATAACCAATTTAGTTTTATTTCCTCTTCCCATTTTAGAAATGGGGAGACGGGGTTAGTTTTAATGTCTGTACTTTAACCCTGTCCGATACATGATATTTTGCCCGAGGTATGTTAAGGGTATTGTAGGGTGAAGTATCGTGTCCAGGGTGAGGTCACAGTTACATTAAGATTTGTGGTCAAGCGAGCTAAAGACAAAACCATGTTAGCAAGATAAAAGCAACTCATTAGCATGAGCCAATCAGTGGTAACCATGACATTAGCATAGATCCAATCAGGTATATCTACTGTCATATTATCCATATCCTGAGGGCACCTATAAAAATCAGAGTATTTCCTGGTTTAAGCTAGAGAGAAGGGTTGCCACTCTCTCTCTCCAAGGGAAACCAATGTGACCAGCAGAATTGACAAATTACCTAATTGCTTTCCCTTGTAAAACCTTTAATTGGTAAAAGAAATTATAAAATATTAGGAACTAATTAACACCTGTTTGCAGCTGGATTATTATATTCCTATAACTAATTGATTGTACTTGCCTGTTGTCAATCACTGATTTGACTAGTATCTTGACAAATAAACTCCTCATCCCAAATGATGTTCTGTGGACTTCAATTAATGATCAAAGGCTGTAAGTATAAATGCTTTTGCTTTCTTTCGCTGCATTGTATGTATAACCTGTAGCCTAAATCCAGTGTGTCATAAGGCTGGTATATTTTCCTTGCTAGTGCGGGTCTCTCTCAGTGGCAATTCCTTTTAGAACTTCACAACTTCTTGATTACCCCAGTACTGGTGCTATTCAGAGATGGAGTCAGCCTTCTTGGGGGTTCTCTCTGCCACTGGACCGCTGAGCTCCAGTACCAGACAGAACCTAGGGGTCTCTGAACCCCTAAATTAAAACATGTAGTTCCCACTTTTCAACAACCGTTACCCAGCCTACCTCATGTTTGAGCATTTGTAAGGCAGAAAGGAGTCATATGCTTGTTTGCCCCATTGATACTGAAATCCAAAAAGGTGCTGTCTGATTTTAGTTCATCTTTCCTTTTCCCCCACATGTGTGGGAATGGGAACAAAGGTGGGTTAAGGTCAGATTGCACCATTTTGGATCTTGACACAGATGGATAAGAGGGCACATGGGTCTCTCTTACCCCCCTTCAAAGTGTATGCCTTATAATGGGGCTAACCAGCCAAAAAGTGCTTACTTTAGAGTGAGGAGACTGCATTGGGAGTCTAATTACAGATAGGAAGTCCTGAATCTTACTAAAGATGGCCTTTGAATCTTGCCTGGCCGATCTGATTAATGCCAAGGGCAAGGAATGGAGCAATGTATATTACTACTACTGGTACTGTGGTTATTAATTCCCAGAATAGGCTGGGTTTAACTCTCTTTAGTATACAGGGCACTTAGAGGCCTATTCACTAAACCATACAGTGCAGTGCCACTTTAACAGTTAACTCAGGGGTCCTTAATGTTAAGCCCTTAATGTGGTTTTAATGTGGGAAAGCAAGAAAAACATATATAAAAAATAGTTGACACATGCATAGTGCATGAGAACAGGCAAAATGCCACAACTTGCTTTAATGTGGTGTTTTGCCTGTTCTCATACACTAAGCACATGTTAACTGTTTTAAAAAAAATATATTCTTCTAGAATGAGCATGTCATGGGCAGGAAGTGGGCATTCTTGCATTTAGCATTTAGCATTTCTAGCTATCCAGCTAGTGCATTCTGATTAGTGAACCCTAACCGGATAACACATGAAAATATTTAGCACCTCCTAAATAGGAGACGGTAAGGGCTGTTGCGTTAATATTTTGCAGGTTTCATGCACAAATGACAACATTAGTGCATGACCTGCAAATTAAAAAAAAAAATCCCTAATAGGTGCCACATGAAGGGGGCCTTTTTGCTAAAGATTAGCTTGCTTTATCTGCAGCAGGGCCCATTTTATTCCTAAGGGCCCTGCTGAGGATAACACCATCTAATCTTTAGTATAAGACCCCCTAAATCTGGGTTTAGCACATGGGAAAGTCACACTTTAAAATGCATCAAGCCCAGATTTCAGTGCACTTTTGTTAAAGTACCCCTCAGTGTGTTAATTGTTAGCTCACATAATTGCCACATTAAAAACCTAATGTGAAAAATTGCCACTAGAAGGCATAGAATGGCAGGTGATTCAAAATGTATAGTTAACCTCATTCTGCTTTATTGGCCCTGCCATTAACAGATGCTAGCATTTTTCTCTGTTAATTGCACTATTGCGTTTCCCAAAGTGCTGGAAATGTCCACAACAGTTAACGTGGAGGTTTTGCACCTAATGTACCCTAACATTGGCTGGTAATGCATGTTAGGTACAAAACTTTAGCACACCTTAGTAAATAAGCCTCTTTATGCAGGGTTTTATGTAGCAAAAAATGGTTCTGGTTAAAATTAGGATGCCAAGTCACATTATCAACTGTTAATGCTGCTTAGTATATTGACCTTTTAAGGGAGTAATTTTATGAACATATCTCCATGTGTAAATGTTTTCAAATGTGGAAAAAGGCCTTTTTGCAAAACTAGAAAAGATTGGCTGTACTTTATTGCGTATAAGCTTTCCTATGGGCATATTTTGGGCACTGCATAGACAAGAGTTGTGATGTACACATTTATTTTACTGTACCAGTTTTTCTTTTCTCTCATGCAGTGAGTGCCAAATGTTTATATACTGTTTACACTATAATTGTCTTGATCAGGTAAATTTAGCACCTCACTATACTGAGACTAGAGTTTCTGATTTTGGGTCCCTTTTACTATGTGGCGGTAAACACTAATGCCTGCATACCATGCGCTACAAGGCACTACCTTGAGACACGCTCAGGCATCCTGCAGTAGTTCTGGGATCAGCTTGCGCTAACCACACACTAAAAAATAGGTTTTATTTTTTAGCGTGGGTGTGTGTGTTTGGAAGCGGAGTGTAGACGTGTCCTGCGCTAATCAGGTAGCATGGGTAAATTGCCGCACGCTGCCCGATTAGCGTGGGGTTAGCGCAAGAGCCCTTACTGGCTAGTAAATAGGTGGCTATTTATGCTGCCAAACACCATTAATCACCTATTTACTCTACCTTCAAACAATCCCTCATAGCTGAAAAATAAACTTGTAAATTTACTATCCATACAGATCTAAAAACAGAAACCAACTATGACATCAATGTTTGTAATATAGCTGAGACCTGGATTGGCCACTGTTAGAAACAGGATGCTGGTCTTGATGGACCTTCGGTCTGTCCCAGTATGGCAATACTTACGTACTTATGAGACAAAAATCTTTCTTTTCTCGGTCCTTGAGGGCCGCAATCCAGTCAGGTTTTCAGGATTTCCCCAATGAATATGCATTAGATCTATTTGCATGCAGTGCCTCCATTGCATGCAGATAGATCTCATGAATATTCATTGAGGAGATGCTGAAAACCTGAGCTGGCGATGGGCCGAGGTTGGACAGCCCTGCTCTATCTTATGAAAAGGCAATTCGAAACTGGTTTAAGCTAGTATTATATAGCAAATGGTAAAGGTATAGGTTCATGGATGTGGTAAACTACCTTCCTCTAGTACAACCAAAAAGGTTTTACATTTATTATTTACAGGTAATTTCTCTGTCCTTAGTGGGCTCACAATCTAAAGGGCCCTTTTAATAAGCTGTGTTAGGTGGTAAAGCATGCCTAATGCAGCATAGAATGGTGTATGCTCAAGTGTCCCGCAGTAACTTCCAAATCTGCACTAAAAAATATTTTTAATTTTTTTTTGAGGGGGCAGAGAGGGGGCATTCTTGCGCTAATTAGTTAGCGCTGCAATACCACACGCTGTTTAGTGCAAGAATGCTGCTGCCTACAAAATGGGTGGCATTAAGTGATTACTACTACTACTACTATTTAGCATTTCTATAGCGCTACAAGGCGTACGCAGCGCTGCACAAACATAGAAGAAAGACAGTCCCTGCTCAAAGAGCTTACAATCTAATAGACAAAAAATAAAGTAAGCAAATCAAAACAATTAATGTGAACGGGAAGGAAGAGAGGAGGGTAGGTGGAGGCGAGTGGTTACAAGTGGTTACGAGTCAAAAGCAATGTTAAAGAGGTGGGCTTTCAGTCTAGATTTAAAGGTGGCCAAGGATGGGGCAAGACGTAGGGGCTCAGGAAGTTTATTCCAGGCGTAGGGTGCAGCGAGACAGAAGGCGCGAAGTCTGGAGTTGGCAGTAGTGGAGAAGGGAACAGATAAGAAGGATTTATCCATGGAGCGGAGTGCACGGGAAGGGGTGTAGGGATCATGTGGTAAAATATTTTAATGGCTGCGTCCTATTGGCAACATTAATGCATGGCCATCAATACAAAAAATTGAAAAAGGCTATTGTTATGACAACAGTAAAAATGGCCTTAGAGTGCAGGAAAAAGCCACACAAGGACACTTCTTGCTGCAGTTTGGCAAAAGGACCCCTTAGGTTTGGTTTTTTTTTGTACCTGGGGCAATGGAGGTTGGAGTGACTCACCCAGGATCACCCAGCATCTTTCCATTGCAACCCCCTTGCAGTGTGGCATCTCTACCCCCTCTCTTTCTTTTCTCCATTTTGGTCTCTCACTTTTCCTGGCTTTTTATCTATCTTCCTCCCACGGGGAAAGGGGGAGCGGAAGGGAGAGGGAGGGACAGATGCAGGATTTTCCAGGGAGCAGTGGAAGAAAGAGAGAGACATTGAGACAGGGTTAAGTTTACCAGTGGGCAATTGTGTGGCTGGGCTCTTGTTCATAGGTAAAATCAGTCCTGGATCTGAATGAGGGACTTGGGTTTTCTTGAAAGCATGTGTATTACAGCACCGTTTTGTTGAATCTTTAAATAGGTATCGCAACCTACCAAGAGTTTTGCCAGCATTCTGGAAAATATGAACATTTAAAAAAATATTTACCTTAGACTTCACTGCAAGAATATATGCAAGGAAGGTAGAAAATGTTAAAATTCACTTGGTCCTCAGGATTTCACTATGTTACAAGGATAAAATGAAAGAGTAGAGATTTCACATTTGAATATTTTTCCTTGTTTAGTAGTTATTTTCTCTTATTAATCTTCAAAGAATTTAGGGGTCATAGTAACATAGTAGATGACGGCAGAAAAAGACCTGCACGGTCCATCTAGTCTGCCCAACAAGATAAACTCATATGTGCTACTTCTGGTGTATACCTTACCTTGATTTGTATCTGCCATTTTCAGGACACAGACCGTAGAAGTCTTGCCCAGAACTAGCCCCAATTTCAGGACACAGACCGTAGAAGTCTTGCCCAGAACTAGCTCCACCACCCAAACACCAGCCCCGCCTCCCAATCTCGGCTAAGCTACTGAGGATCCATTCCTTCTGCACAGGATTCCTTTATGTTTATCCCACGCAGGCTTGAATTCCGCTACCGTTTTCATCTCCACCGCCTCCCGCGGGAGGGCATTCCAAGTATCTACCACTCTCTCCGTGAAAAAATACTTCCTGACATTTTTCTTGAGTCTGCCCCCCTTCACTCTCATATCATGTCCTCTCATTCTACCGCCTTCCCATCTCCGGAAAAGGTTCATTTGCAGATTAATACCTTTCAAATATTTGCACGTCTGTATCATATCACCCCTGTTTCTCCTTTCCTCCAGGGTATACATGTTCAGGTCCGCAAGTCTCTCCTCATACGTCTTGTAACGCAAATCCCATACCATTCTCGTAGCTTTTCTTTGCACCTCTTCCATTTTTTTTACATCCTTAGCAAGGTACGGCCTCCAGAACTGAACACAATACTCCAGGTGGGGCCTCACCAACGACTTATACAGGGGCATCAACACCTCTTTTCTTCTGCTGGTCACACCTCTCTCTATACAGCCTAGCAACCTTCTGGCTATGGCCACCGCCTTGTCACACTGTTTCGTCGCCTTCAGATCCTCCGATACTATCACCCCAAGATCCCTCTCCTTTTACTAAAGCTTAGCGCACTGAAGGGCCCTTTTACTAAGCGGCGGTAAACTCACCGTAGGCTTCCTGTGTGTCAAAAAGACCCCCCCCCCCAGTGCGACCCATTTTCAGCACTACAAAAATATTTCCTATTGTTGTAGCACCGGTATTTACCTGGAGGTAATCGGGCAGTGCTGCATGCTGCCTGGTTACCGCTGGGTTAGTACAAGAGCCCTTACCCTTGCCTCAATAGGTGGCAGTAAGTGCTCCCCCCTAAAATGGCTGTGCGGTAGATGTTTCACTTACTGCACGGCCGTCTCTTTAAAAAAAAAAAAAAAGAGACAGTCTTTGACCCACTGCGTTAAAAGGGGGACCTTAGCATACATCAAAACATGTGCTGATTCTAGCATAGGTCTCCTTTTATCACAGCTTAGTAAAAGGACCCCTGACAACACACACTAAATGCTACACGTCCTTTTTTATATCAATGGGGGCCACATGGCATTTAGCGCATGCTAATGTCCGTTAGTGCAGTTTGGGGCCCTTTTACTAAGGTAAGCAGGTGCTTATGTGTAGGGTTACCATGAGGCATATTTTTAAAGCACTTAGCCTTCCAAAGTTCCATAGAAACCTATGGAACTTTGGAAGGCTAAGTACTTTGAAAATATGCCTCCATATGTCCAAATTTACCCGGACATGTCCTCTTTTTGAGGGCATGTCCGGGCAACCGGGCGGGTTTTGCCAGCCTGCCTGTTTGTCCAGAAATCCGGACAAACGGGCAGATTGCTAGCCTCCCCTCCTCTTACTTACTACTGTCCTGGTGGTCTAGTGACCTCCTCCGCCTTCGGGGCAGGAAAGAGCCCCCTCTTTCCTGCCCGGAGCGCTGCCCTGCATGCATCCTTCCTGTTTGTGATCTCAGCGCCAATTCAAAATGGCTGCCGAGAGTTGAAGTGACCTCGCGAGACTTCAACTCTTGGCGGCCATTTTGAATCGGCGCCGAGATCACGAACAGGAAGGATGCATGCAGGGCAGCACTCTGGGCAGGAAAGAGGGGGCTCTTTCCTGCCCCGAAGAGGTCACTAGACCACCAGGGCAGTAGTAAGGTACAGGGAGGGGGGTGACGGGGAGGGGGAGTGACGGGGTGTGTGACGGGGAGGGGAAAATGTGACAGGAGGTGGGGCTGGGCATGAAAGGGGGTGGCGTGAAAGGGGGGCATGTGTCCTCCTTTTTGGGGGACAAAATATGGTAACCTTACTTACGTGCATACAATGCACATCAAATTAGAACCACTGCCTGGCTACCGTGTGCCCCGGGTGGTAATTCTAATTTTCACGGGCATCCAAAACGCACGGCAGAAAATAATTTCTATTTTCTACTGTGTGGTAATCGGCAGTGTACGTGTGCTGACAATTACCACCTGGTTAATGTGTGGGACCCTACTGCTAAGTCAATGGGTGGCGGTAAGGTATCAGGCCCCAAATGGATGTGTGCTGATTTTTATTTTGCTGCACGTACATTTTTGGCCCAAAAAAGGCCTTTTTTGCATGTGTGCTGAAAAATGGTCCTGCACATGTCCAATACACATGCCTACACCAGCATAGGTCATTTTTCGGTGTGCTTTAGTAAAAGGGCCCCTGATTTTCTTCAAGAAATTCCTTTAGGACTGTCAGAAACTCAAAATATTTCTGTTTGAAAATTGTTTTTGCCATAAAATTTGCTATATTTGTTATTTTATAATACTGATTTCTTGAAATAAAGAAAAACAAAAAATGAATTCCAGTACGTACTTGAAAATTTACTGGTGCTCCTTAGTCAATGTATTTATTATATTTATTCTGTGTGCTATAATATTCCAGATGTTCAGAGGTCTTCAAGAAAAATGAGAACATTGTTGAACAGCTGCACACTTCTCTGATTTTATGTTTCAAGCACTATTTCCTTGAAAACGTGAATGTTCCAATCAACAATTATCTTGCAAAGATGAAGGCCTATGCCGTATGTGCCCCACTGGTACCTGATGAACATTTCCGCAGCCAGGTGTAAACTCATATGCTATGAAGCTCTTTATTACATTTATAATAAAGCATGCTATGTTTGGCAGAAACCAGCTAACATCAGAGAGATGTAATTAAGAGCTACACAGCATGCATATTAATGCACCTGCCAGGATTCCTGTATTTCTCATGAGGTTTTGCTATCAAGAACCATTTTTAGCTTTTGGCTTGTTGGACCCTGAAAACAAATTACCATTTTGCTGATGTTCATTGGCATTGTAGATCTTTCAAAATTATGCAGAGTGTTTAATCAGGCAACATTATAAACCTGATGCATGTGCAACTGCATGGGTTAGGACTCAATAAATAAGATTGGAGATGCCATAAGTCGTGACCTCAATTGAATTAAATTTCATACTTTTGAATGTAATTGTCTTTCTTTTTGGAATTAATCTTTATCTCTTCATAGTTGAAAAGTATATCATTTAATATCCAGAGCAATGCAGAGATATCCACTTTTTAGACTTTTGAATGATGTTTTTTCATTATTTAGTGCATTTAATACCTGTCCATCCTAACTTCATGATCCAGGTGTGGTACAAATTAAGATGACATAACATTTTTAAAATGCAGCATAAATACATAAAAATCTAAAACAAGGACATGAATACAGCAGGTTGAAAATAGTTTACCAACAGCACAAACATGAAAGATAATGGAACTTAAAACCAATGGGCCCGATATTCAAAAAGTTAGCAAAGTGATGCACGTGGGAAGGAGGAACCTGAACTATAGATACATGATGCAAGGTTCCACGTTAGGAGTCACCGACCAGGAAAAGGATCTAGGAGTCATCATTGATGATACTCTGAAACCTTCTGCTCAGTGTGCTGCAGCAGCAAAGAAAGAAAATAGAATGTTAGGTATTATTAGGAAAGGAATGGAAAATAAAAACGAGGATGTTATAATGCCTTTGTATCACTCCATGGTGCAAATGCATATTGAATACTGTGTACAATTCTGGTCACCGAATCTCAAAAAAGATATAATGGAATTAGAAAAGGTATAGAGAAGGGTGATGAAATGATAAAGGGGATGGGACAACTTCCCTATGAAGAAAGGCTGAAATGGCTTGGGCTCTTCAGCTTGGAGAAAAGACGGCTGAGAGGAAGTATGATAGAGGTATATAAAATAATGAGTGGAGTGGAATGGGTAGACATAAATTGCTTGTTTACTCTTTCCAAAAATACTAGGACTAGGGGGCATGCAATGAAGCTACAAAGTAGTAAATTTAAAACGAATAGGAGAAAATATTTCTTCATTTAACGTGTAATTAAACTCTGGAATTTGTTGCTAGAGAATGTGGTAAAAGCAGTTAGCTTAGCAGGGTTTAAAAAAGGGTTGGCTAGCATCTTAAAAGAAAAGTCCATTAGTCGTTATTAAAATGGACTTGGGAGAATCCACTGCTTATTTCTGGGATAATCAGCATAAAATGTATTGTAATGTTTTGGGATCTTGCCAGGTACTTGTGACCTGGATTGGCCATTATTGGAAACAGGATACTGGGCTTGATGAACCTTCAGTCAGTCACAGTATGGCAACACTTATGTACTTAGGTCAGCAGCCAAAAATGGTATATAAGTAGTTATAAGCACCAAAGCTGGACAAAGCTGATATTCAGTGGGCAAAGGACAAACAGATATTTGCGGAGACTGGTTTCCATAAGCCAGTTAAGATTGAAGGCATGATGGGGACATGTTTACGAGTTTGGCGGCTAAAGCTAATATTCAGCACGGTGTGTCCTGTCACTGTTTGTCATATGGCCGGATATATTTAGTGTTGGTTTTCCGGTGGATAACCTTTTTTTGGCTTTGAATATCTGGTCCCATTCTTAGCAGTTTAAACCTGGCAATGTTCTCTCACCTACTTTAATTTCATGTTATACTTTCTACCATTATGCCTCGCTGTCAGTAACGTTTCAGAGAGCTGTATATTTGGTGGGCTATGGTGGGCATGGGGAGGGGGGTGGGGGGGTCGGGTATGCTAGGAATGTTGAGACTGTGGCTTGCTGGCTTGTTACTGTTAGGGTTTTTATTATTCCATTATTGTGTAAATATTGATTGTGTTAGGCAATAGATTATAATACCAAGACAAAATGATAAGAGAAAAAAATGCACTTTTACAATAACCAGTTTTCTCTGATAACCTGCCACATTCATTTTTCATTTTTAGCCTGCTATATCTAAGATACTCGGGGGGGGGGGGGGGGGGGGGGGGGAGAGGGTAGAAGTCAGATATTTTACTTTTGAAATCAAATGGCATGGAAAGGAATATTTTGAAAAGCAAGAAAAAAGGTGCCAAAATGCCAGTACGTACAGAGAACCCCACCCTGCTCTGAATCTTTATAATGTTCCCTTGGGTAAATTCTGCATTCTAGGTGATAGGGGGTACTCCCTTAAAAGGTGGCTGTTAACACCTGTGCAACATCTTCAGACACCCCAGGAGGAGTGCTACAATGATGCCCACTAAAGGACATGCTCTATAATAGAGCACACCTTTGGCCTACTCAAAAGCAGATTTCATTGCTTGGTAGGACAGGTGGTGACCTCCAGCACAGGTCTGGACATCTTTGCAGCTTGCTACATATTACACAACATAGCCATCCAACCATGGGCGTAGCCAGACACCCAATTTTGGGTGGGCCTGGGACCAACTTGCATGGAATTGATGCGGGATGCAAAGAACAAAGTCTAAAGAGAATCCACGTGCGTGGAGAACTCAATAGATCCCACGAAGCGTAAAATGAAAATAAAAAGGTGGGAATATAAACTGGAACCAAAATGAAATTTAAAATAAACAGCGTTTAATAATGTTCAAACTAATGATAATAAAACAATTCCACATTAAAAGTGACTCGACACAACGTTGTGTTTCGGCCAGATGGCCTACATCAGGAGTCTTGCGCCAGGTGGTAATCAGTATCTCTGGGCAACTCAAAACAGTCCAATTCAGAAGTTTCCAGATTCCCATCCACCAACACACACCAACAATTACAGAACTACGAACGGAAGCAGTATGGTTTTGGTTTTATCGTTCGTAGTTCTGTAATTGTTGGTGTGTGTTGGTGGATGGGAATCTGGAAACTTCTGAATTGGACTGTTTTGAGTTGCCCGGAGATACTGATTAACACCTGGCGCAAGACTCCTGATGTAGGCCATCAGGATGCAAAGAACAAACATTAAAGAAACTTTAGACCGCTCAAAACACGGCAGCTAGACTTATCTTTGGAAAAACGCGATTTGAAAGTGCAAAACCCCTCCGTGAGAAACTACGCTGGATCCCAATCAAAGAACTCATTGCTTTCAAAATCTGCATTCTGGTTCACAAAATTATCTACGGTGAAGCCCTGGGATACATGACAGACCTGATCGACCTACCAACTAGAAACACGCACCTAAATCTGCACTACCCAAGCTGCAAAGGACTCAAATACAAATCAACTTACGCATCCAGTTTCTCCTTCATAAGCACACAACTGTGGAACGCATTACCAAAAGCCTTGAAAACTATGTACGACCACCTAAACTTCTGGAAAAAACTAAAAACTAACCTGTTTAAAAAGGCATACCCTACCAATCCAACTTAAATGCCTGATCTCTGCAACACAACAAAACTAAAGTACGTAATGGACATAACACAACTCTTCCATTGTACGATTCCCTAATGTGGCTGTGCCACATGAACTTTATCTTACCACAATATCACTTCGTATTTGTTTACACCGGAGTCTGCAAACACCTCTCCGGTACTATGTAAGCCACATTGAGCCTACAAATAGGTGGGAAAATGTGGGATACAAATGCAACAAATAAATAAAACGGCGGCTTGGCATTCATACTCCTGTATTTAAACTAAATCATAGCTAATCAGATCACAGCTCCTAGCTTATTGGTCAATCCACAAGTAGTCTTGTCATACTCCCACTTAATTGCCTGAATTAAACATCATTCAAAAAAGTGATTCCATTCAATATTTAAGTTTAAAGCCTTTGGCTGTAATGTATCCAATTTGTAAATCCAGTGCTGCTCTCTTCTCAGAAGCTATATAATCTCCTCCTTTAATATCCTTAGGGATCTGATCTATGACAAAACATCTAAGATCATCAAAAGCATGTTATAAAGTGATGCAATGCTCCACCAAAGGTGCTTCCCTTATATTCTCATGTACTGCACTCCGATGTTCAATTATCCTTGTTTTTAGTTTCCTAGAGGTGTGCCTGACATAGATTTTAGAACAAAGGCATTGTATACAATAAACCACAACCTCTGATTCACATGTGATTGAATGTCTTAATTTATGCTTCCTTTGATCTTCCGGATTAATAAAACTTGTCAACATAGATGCCATTTTAAAAATAGAACAATGATTACTGGTACTATGGGTACTTTTACAAAGCTGCGGTAAAAGCTGGCCTGTGGTAAACTGGTTGCATCTTTTGGGCACATGCTGGGCCACACTTTTCTGAGGCTGTGAAAAAGGCCATTCTTTAATTGGCTGGGAAATGGGCGTGTGCAAAAATTAAAACTAGTGCGCGCCTATTTACTGCCTAAGCCCTTACCGCAAGCTATTGACAGCGGTGAGGGCTCACACGCTACCTGTGCGGTAACCATGCAACGCACATCAATGTGGCCACTCTGCCAGTTACCACTGGGAACGCTTCCTGAGGTAGAAGCTATGAGAGATAAAAGAAAATCCTTCAGAAAATGGAAGAAGGAACCAACTGAAAATAATAAGAAACAGCATAAGGAATGTCAAGTCAAATGCAAATCGCTGATAAGGAAGGCAAAGAGGGACTTTGAAAAAAAGATTGTGTTGCAGACAAAAACACAAGGTAAATTTTTTTTAGGTATATTAAAAGCAAGAAGCAGGCAAAAGAATCAGTTGGACCGTTAGATGATCGAGGGGTAAAAAGGGCAATAAGGGAAGACAAAGCCATAGCGTAGAGATTAAATGAATTCTTTGCTTCGGTCTTCACCAAGGAAGATTTGGGAGAGATTCTGGTGCCAGAAATGGTATTCAAAGCTGATGAGTTGGAGAGCCTGAATGAAATCTCTATAAACCTGGAGGATGTAATGGAGCAATTTGACAAACTGAAGAGTAGCAAATCTCCTGGACCGGATGGTATTCATCCCAGAGTACTGATAGAATTGAAAAATGAACTGGCAGAACTATTGTTAGTAATTTACAGCTGTACATAATTACATCCCTCATGACCTTTACCAATCCTTTCTTTACAGGAATAAAGGGTCTGTTTCCAAATTCCTGAATTCCATTCCAAATCCATGCATGCACAGACCCTTTAGGCTGTCATCCTTCCAGCAGTGCACCTCTGAGGGCTACTCTCTTGTCTTAGACAGGCTCCACTGTCCTGATCCCGCTTCCAGTCTGGAATCCCCTTGTCCACTTGCAGTTCACACACCTTCTTTGTTGTCACTTATGGGGCAGTAACGTCTCTTATAATCAGCCAGTATTTATTTCTTGCACTCCAGGGTACCCCGACACTCCTAAGGGCCCTGGCGGGGGGTACAGGCAACCAAAGACTTCTTGTACCTCACTCCAGACTCTTCTATTAAGCTCAAACTCAAACCCTGCTGTCACTGTCCAAAGGGAAACATTTTCGTTCTGCAACTTATTCCAGTACCACTCTCCTTGGGCTGGGCTTCCTCCCACCCAAGGATATCCCAACTCTCCAACCCACTGGCAGGGACCTCCCTCCCACAGGACCTTCAGAAGAGCCTAAAGCTGCATTTTCTAGTAATATCCATATCATGGGATATTACAGTACTAATGCAGTATTGTGATGATTTCTAAAGGGTCAGTTTGCATAGAGCCTGTAGAGATATAAAGTAAGCAGGTACTTTTGCTTCCCTTTGAAAATGAACTATTATGCTGGCAGCCAAATGTAACCATGGGCTAAACAATTTTTTTGAAGTTTCGCTTAATGCAATTTAAAAATAAATCTGCACCCAAAAAAAATTTTGGGGTATAAAAATGTGCTCAGTCCATGCCTGGTGCAACCATTATATCCTCAGGGAGAATATGTGGTCATATCACAGTTGGAACCATCACTGCACATTCGATGTTCCACCTCCCTAATGTATGTACATACATCCAGACCAGATGTAAGGCCTTCACCATATATTGGATAATGTAATAAACTTAAATTAACACATTTATATATTTATCAGAAAGAAACATTACCCAGCCCAAACCCTGCTGACACAATCTTATACTAAATGTGTGGAGGTATATGCATATTCAGTGACACTAATGTAACTGACCACAAACCAAACAGTCAGAGTTGTACAAATAGCTTCCATATTCATAAGGGTGCTGCAGCTATTTGGGCTACTGAAAATTGCCCACCAGATAACATTATAGCTTTTTGTTTTACTCAAATCATTTTGGATCATAATACCAACAGACCCTCATAGGATAACAAATCTTCCTGGTTCGTACCATGTCATGGCAATAGCTGTTTACTGGCTGAAGAAAAGTAGGCTGCTACAGCTTGTTTGTGCTGTATGCCGACCATCCTGGATTTTAAGTAATCCTCAAGTTGTAGAGAGGAACAGTCATTAAAAGTATGGGTAGAAAAGAATGATAAAAATAAAGTTACAAAAATATTTTACTTATGCTACAGCACTATTTCTGTGTTATGAACAAAGAAAAAGTAATTCAGTATGACGGTAATGCGTTGCTAAGAAACAAGAAAATCTCTTTTTGACCAATTCTTTTCTTCAGATATCCTAGTTCATGCATTCACTTAATCTCCCAATCATATATTTTTAGTACCATGGACATCTGGTTTAATTTTATCTATTGACCTTTAAGTTATAGCTCCTATCACAGTCTCAATCAAACAACAATAAATCAACAAAAATAGAGAAAAATGGGGGAAAACGTCTCATTAATCGTCAGGTCACATTATATCCCCCCGACATAAGGAGATTTATTGTAAGACCTTTACGGTGATTGATCAAATCATCGACGGAAAAAACCCCTCCATCCATACTAAAGTGACTTGAAATTAAGTGACTCAAAATTAGTGCATTTGTGCATATAATCTTAACATTATCATAGGTTAAATTGCTGGGTGGCTAATGCAACATATATTCAGCAGGGCTGCACTTATCTTTGGCTCTGTGTGTCCCGATGGACATCTGTTTTGCCATTTTTTGACAGCTGATGGGGGACACTGCAAGGTGGGAGTGAAGCTGCTGTGAGTCAGAATTTCCCTGTTTTTATATATTGTAAGGAGTATGAAGGAAGGAAAAGGGTGGAGAGGAACCCCAGCTTCCTACAGGGGAAAAGAGAGCTGGAGGGTAGGAGGGAAGACCCTAGGGGGGCTCCTGTTTTGCCTAAGAGGGGCATACCAATAAGAAACTACAACTCCCAGAAAGCCCCAGGAGAACCCCGGGTAAGGAGAAATAGGGTGCAAAACCAAGAAGCTCCAGAAGAGGGCTGCCAGAAAAGGGGAAAAGCTGAGTCACCACCCTGGTGGAGGAGGTGGCTGAACCGGGGGTGGGGGAAGGAAAAGCAGCCTAACCCAGTTAATGAGGAAGAGAGAGATCAGATGGAAAAGGGGTGGGGAGAGGAGAAAATGGACTGGTCTCCAGAGAGAGAGGAGGAGGAACAGGAGGCCATGGAGCAAGAGGAGCCAGAGGATGTCTCAGAAGAACCGATGGAACTCTTGGCTCTGAGGCAGCCCGAGCAGGAGGTATAGTGGGAATGCCCGGGTCAAGCGGGAGGAGGTCAGGAGAATAAGGCTGACCACGAGGGTGGGACCCGGGGCTTTGAGCCCGCGCAAAGCCTGGCTGTAATTGGGACTGTGTTTTGAACAGCCTGGCTATATTGAACTGAGTGGAGAAAAGCCTGGCTGTAATTGGGACTGTGTTTTGAACAGCCTGGCTATATGGAACTGAGTGGAGAAAAGCCTGGCTGTAATTGGGACTGTGTTTTGAACAGCCTGGCTATATTGAACTGAGTTGAGAAAAGCCTGGCTGTAATTGGGACTGTGTTTTGAACAGCCTGGCTATATTGAACTGAGTGGAGAAAAGCCTGGCTGTATTTTGGACTGTGTTTAGCACAGCCTGGCTATATTGAACTGAGTTGAGAAAAGCCTGGCTGTACTTGGGACTGTGTTTAGCACAACCTGGCTATATTGAACTGAGTTGAGAAAAGCCTGGCTGTGCTTGGGACTGTGTTTTGAACAGCCTGCCTATATTGAACTGAGTGGAGAAGAGCCTGGCTGTAATTGGGACTGTGTTTTGAACAGCCTGGCTATAATGAAAGGGGGGGGGGGGGTTGTTTGAAAACCCCAAAAGGCCTGCTGAATAAAGAAAAGTAAAGGAGGAAACGAAAGCTCTGGGGCCGGTGGTGTGGTAAGGCCTTCCCGGACTGGGCCAGACGCAGAGACCTTTTACAATATATATTCACTGGTTTGTGGACTGACACTTGCTGACTCTTTTTTGTTTGTCTGCAGGTGTTTAGGCTCGTTTCCCTTCACAAAGCAAACAGGCAAAATGGATGTCATCAAACTGCCCAACAGGTCTAGCTCAAAACATCTTAGTCCTGGATAGTTTTCTTTTGTTCCATTATGGCTTAAAAACATCCAAGTGTTAGGAACACCCAAATCCTTTCCTTAATACGCTCCTGACATACCCCCTTGTGATTTGAACACATTTCTGATGGATGTCATAGAAAAATGATAGGGATTGTGGGTCCTTCAGGCCAAGGGTACACCGGAAGTCTCAGGGAGAAGGCTCCACAGCCTCCCCCTTCAGATCCCTTGAGCAACCCCCTCCGAGCTCAAAATAATGACTCAGCAACTCAGTCAGGGTCCATATATCAGTTTATGTACCCCCCCCCCAGCCAATCTGCAACCTTAGTAGTTCAACAAAGCAAAACAAAGTTCAAACATCTAGCAGTTTCTGTGAAGCAGTTCATCCCAAATATTTCTCAAACCCCAACAGTTCAAAATACCAGCAGTTCATATACAGCAGTTCTAAAAAAAAAAAAAAAGAAATACTTCTCAAACCCAGCAGTTCCAAGAGGGTTCAAAATGCCCCCAGCAGTTCATATAAAGCAGTTCCCCCTCTCAAAAAAAGATTCAAAATCCCAACAGTTCATGCAAAGCAGTTCCCCCCAAAAGGGTTCAAAATCCCACCCAACTTGGCCAGCACTAGCCCCCAGCCACCACTCCCCCTTTGACCCACCAGGGAAAACCTGCTTCTCAGTTCTCCTTTGGAGATAACCACCCTTGGCCTTTTTTCACCCAGCCTCTATACCAAGCCTCCAGCTGCTGCTTTATCTCAACTTTGAGTTTAGCCAGAGCTGAGATATCCATCAGCTCCTCCTGTTCTCTTTCCTCTCCCTTTTCTGCCCCTTGCCAGTCCATGGGTTCCTCCCCATACCCTTCTCCCAGCTGCCCCTCCTTTCCTTGATTGGGCAGATTCAGGACCTCTTCCCTTAGCCTAGTTCTCAGTGTCAGGTTTTTCCAATTTCCCGCTCTTGTCCTCCTCTCAACATCCTCCGGCGGCTGATGGGAATGGAAGTCCCTGCTGCGATGGTATGCCTCACTCAGGGACTGCTGGGAAACGTAGTCCCACATTCTAGGCCGTGCTCCTCTCGGGGACTGGTGGGAGTTGTAGTCTCTCTCCTTTCTCCACTTCTCCGGGGAATAGGATCTGCTCCTTTCTCTAGCCCTGTCTTCCCCCCTACCCCCCTCATATTCCTTACAAAGCAAAGAACTGTGGTTTGAAGGACTTAGATTGTGATTATTTAATCAGCCATTGAGCTGATGTCCACAGCTTTCTGAGGCCTTTCTCCCCCCCCCTTTTTTTTTCCTGTTTAGGTGTTCCACCTATGCTGGATAAGAAATGACCAAATTAGATTTTTCTAACCCTTGTGATCAGTATATAGCTTGTAGTTTTATGAAAATGGTAACACTACAGAATAGAGAATCCAATGAAAAAGGTGTTTTTTTCTATTATTAATTTATACTATATATATGGAGGTGAATTCTATAAATCATACCAAAAGAAATGGCGCTGAAAGACACTTAAGTGCTATTCTGTAAGCCATGTTTAAAGTTAGGCACGGTTTATAGAATAGCGCTTCAGTACAGGGGGGGGGGGTCACATTTAAATTTAGGTATATCCATTTGCACCAACAAAAATGTGGTGCAAATGCCCCCACCTAAATTTACGCGTGGAACCCCCTTATTCTATAATTGCATGCATACCCCCAAACCACGCGCATGACCCTCCCATTTCTGTGTCCCCTTTTTCAGGACATGATTAAAATTTAGGTGCAGATCACGTGCTTAAATTTAGATGCGTACATATTAATGGATTCAATCAGTGCCAATAATTGCTTGTTAAAAAGCCAGTTATTGGCACTAATTGGCTTGTGTGTATATATTAAGGAAGGGGGGAGGGATAATGTACAGAAGTGTCACTTTGGCTAGCCCCCTGTTGTCACCCCAAATATTTCTGTTTAGAGATGCAACTGCTATACCTCCACATTTCAGGCCTCCTTTAGCAGCAACAAAAACACCAATATGGACAGGAGGGGCTTCCAGTACATGTGATTACTGTGTGTGAAGACCCTATTGGTCCCTCCCCTTGACAATGGGATTACATGCCAGAGGATACGGGATCAGCAAGGCCTTGGCAAGCTGCAAGCGCATGGACTTAGAAGGCTCTCCAGCACATATTGGTGTTCCAGTTGCTGCTGTGAGTTGACAGGCCTGGAAACACAACAGTAGGAGGCAATGGTGGTAACAGCTGAAGGGAAGAAGGTAAGAAGGTTTGAGGGAAAATGCTGAATGCGTGGTGTTTTTAGGCTGTTTGTATCCCTTCCCAAATTAGCATAAACCAGCCAGTTGAGAATGGCTGGTTTATGCTAATTTGGGAAGGGATACAAACAACCTAAAAACACAATAAAGAGGAAAAGAATGAATTGCATGTAAGATTGTCAGAAATTGCCTCCTTCATATGAATTAAAGGTCTGTATAAACCTATTATTTGGAAATCTAGAGTTTTGAACTCTATCTTACCAAATGCTTTTAGATGTTTTTGTTACCTCTAGCAATTTAGTTGATATTAACTCATTGGAGGTAAATAACTGGTGGAATTTGATGTGTCTCACATATAAGTATGAGTCTGTAGTGGCTGAAAGGTCACACAGGCTAGCTGTTTTTCTCAAAGTATGGGAATGTATGAAAAATGTTATCTATAAGAAAACTGTTACTTTATGTCTTTAGTTAAGTACCTAGTCACTTCCCCAGAATCCTATAAAGGTTGCCCAAAACGTAGGTGCTCACGTTTGCACACAGTTATCAGATATGCACATAAACTAATTGTCTAAATTAGTTCTACCTCTAAGGGGTAGATGCATCAAGCAAACGTAAAAAAATCAGAAACGTAAAAACCTTTACCGAATCTCAAATAACGAAGCATGCTCCAAAAACACAGCCCCAAAAAGTTTGGTGCGGTATTGGAAAGAACGATGCACTAATCCCCGTCGGTAATCGGCTCGTAAAGCATGCGCAAAGCATGCTTTTTCTTCCTGTGTCCGCCCTCCTCTGACGTCAGTTATCTACGTAGATAACTGACGTCAGAGGAGGGCGGACACAGGAAGAAAAAGGAAACATTGGAGGAGACAGAAGACCTAAAGAATAGCTGATCCAGCCTGGGCAGCGCCTTCAAACATAGGTGAGAGGCGCTGCACCGGCCATTATGGTGGAGGGGGGGTCCGGTGGGGGGGGGAGCGGCAGGGACGAAATCGGGGGGGCGGGGCACGGAGGTGGAGGAGGGCAGGAGGCGGAGCATTGCCGACTAAAGAAGAGAGACACAGGAAGGGAGGGGGAGCCCAGCAACTGCAAAGGATTCATTTTTAAAAGCTTTTATTTCACAAACGGAGCAGCGGGGAGCAGCGGGGACTTCGGGGGGGGGGGGGGGGCAAGCAAGGCAAGGCCAGGCCGTCCATACAGGACGCTACTGATGAGCGCCTTTGCCCCCTCCCGATCCTTTTTTAATTTAGTTTCCTTTTTTATTTTAGGCACAGGGAAGCAGGGAGCCACTTTTCTTTTAAAACATGCCAGCAATTTGGTTTTTCATCGTGCAGGGGGCAGTGGGGAGATGACAGCTCAGGCTTTAACGACAGGTCTGAGCTGACGTTAAATTTCTGGTGGTAAGTGAATCGTTGCTATCGTCGGTATAGTTAGTGCATTCCAAATTGTCTACATTTCAATGGTAGTTTCTCATTTGCATTCCAGTTTCGTTAGCTGCTACTGCCGTCGAAAAATAGGCTTTAGTGCATGGAAAGGATAGGAAATTCTTCCTTAAGGGCTCATTTAACGATGAAAAACGTTTAGTGCATCTGGACCTAAGGGTCTCTTTTACAAAGCCACACTAGTGATTCCTGTGCGGCAAATGAGATGAAGCCCATAGGGATTGAAAGCCAGACTCTATAAGCAGTGAAAATACAGGTAAAAAAACCCGAACAAACCAGAAAGCATTTTCTTTTGTATTCTATTCAATACAAAAATAGAAAAGATCTACCTTTCTCAAATCAAAGGAGATGTACGAGATAGTGTAACCCCCCTAAGGGGTTAAATTATTATTCTTTTTACTTTAAATTTAAAAGTTTACATTTTAATAAGATGTACCTGATTGAAGGGTCCTGGAGTCCAGCAGGATCATTAGTGGCCACTGGGAATCCTTTCCTGCTGTCTGAGGGCTTCAGGGACAGGAGCTGGGCTGTTTTGCTGCCTTCTCCATCGTTGCCCAACCAGGATCTGAACTTCTATAGGTAACTGCTATAGGAAACTGGCCTGCTAAAGCCTAAAATGGGATCCAGCCAGCTCTGCGGATCCGTGAATTATTGCCGGAGCCAAAAAATAGGCACAAAGTAAAACCAGGGCCTTGATTTTGAAGAAGCCCAGCCACAGTTCTGTGAATTTTGTGTTTTTTGGGGGCTGAGATCCAGAGTCATCAGGGGTCCATTGGGACCCAAAACAAAGGTGTTTGCAAGGTGAGGAACCTCTCTGAGAACAAGATAAGGGGTCTGGTGGCTTGGAAAAAGTTTTTTTTTTAAATTGCGGTTTTGGGGTCGGGTATACTGGTGCTTAAGGGATTAATTTATTTAAAAAAAATTTTGTAGTTATGGGTTCCTGAGAACCTTTTAGGGTGAATTAGTGAGGAGGATTTTCTTTAGAAAACATTTAAAGTAAAGAAATCCTGAGATTGACATTTGGAGTGGTTTTAGGACTCAGGATGAAAAGTTTTGGAAATTCCTCAATGGAGGACATTTACAGAAATTTTTATTAATTTCCTGAAGTGGTTTCAGTAGATTTTGTGAAGTTTAAGATAAGGTTATTGAGAAAATTGGGAGACATCCTTAAATACAGGGGGCTTTTAAAACCTGAGACTATAGGCCTGTGAGTAAAGATGTGCATGGGTGGCACAGCAAATTTTAACTTGTTTGACTTTGATTTGACTATAAAAATTTAAAAAATGTCATTTTCTCATTATTCCTTATGGGAAAGTTTAAAATCAATACGGAGATTGGAATGTTAAAGCAGGGTTCCATGAGGAACAGGTTGAAAAAACTTTTGGTTGTAAAAGCTAGCTGATTGGTTAATCTTGGTCAGATGGTCCAGCCAAGCCAGGGGTTTCCATAGCAACATCACCCATGACCAAGGTTGCCAATTGGGCGGTTTTCCCGCCCAATTGGGCGGTTTTCTGCAACCCGCGGCGGGAGATTTTTGCCCGCCGTGGGTCACGGTTTTTTGGGCTGGTTTTTGTTTTTTTTTGGGTGGTTTTTGTGTGGTTTTTCGGGCCGGTTTGGGCGGGGCTAGTTATGTTTTGGGCGGGGCTAGTGACATTTTGGGTGGGGCTAGTGACATTTTGGGCGGGGCCGGTGACAGAGGAGGTGGGGCTGGTGATGGAGGAGGTGGGCCGATGACGGAAGAGGTGAGGTCGATGACGGCGGGGGCGGGTTGATGACGGCGGGGGTGGGGGTGTGAACTTTTTGGGCCGATTTCGGGGCCGAGTACCTGGCAACACTGCCCATGACAATTACTCACAAGAGCCCTGGAAGCTGAAGGAAGTGGATGTGCTGAAGGGTGTGTGGTTCTACAGTTTTTTAAGGCGTGGTGTAGATGACTTTGGAAATAGAATTTACTCTTATTTATGGCATGACATGTTGTTTATGGAGAGAGAGCTTTTTGTGTGGCATTTGATATAGAGAATGGGAATATCAGTGCAGAGTGGGAAACAGAGATAAAGCATACAGGAGAGTAAATTTTTTTTTTAATCAGTGTAAAGGTATACTGTACTAGGAGAAGTGTTTGATCAAGTATTTTTGAAGAGCAAGTATGACTATTATGTCATCATTATCAAATTGAGGAAAAGAGGTGAGAGCTAAAAGTTGAGTGGATTCCAGAGGAAGATAATAATAATAATAATAATAATAATAATAATAATAAGAAGAAGAAGAAGAAGAAGAAGAAAGACTCTTCATTAGTATGAGAGAAGAGTGGCTATAGAACAGGTCCTGGAAGATTAGGTTTAAAAAGAGAAATTATCTTTCTGTTTACTCTTATCTAGACAGGCCACAGTTTTTTCTAATTGTAAGTCCCAGAGAGGTATTCTGCTCAAACAGAAGTTATAGGGTTTTTCTCCATATATGTTTCTCCATATATGTCTGTCATAATTAAATTGTAAGCTCTGTCGAGCAGGGACTGTCTCTTCATGTTCAAGTGTACAGCGCTGCATATGTCTAGTAGTGCTATAGAAATGATAAGTAGTAGTAGTTGTTAAAGTTAGGTGAGGCCTGCAATCCAGCCCTGATTGTGTGAAACATCGATTCTGTGTAAGAATGTTGCTGCTGATTCTGAGCGCCAATGTTCAAGAAAGACCAAAGACTTCCAGCCAAGAAGGATACAGCCAAGTGAACCTTGCATCAACACAAGCACAAGCACAAGCACAAGATAGAAAAAGGGACACTTTAGTGATACACTTACCTGCTGCCAGGTGTGAGATATTAATACCCATAAGAAAACACAATACACAAAGAATCAATTCTTATGATAAAGAGGGTTTGAATTTAAGTTAAAATTTGGTCAAAATTGTAAGGTGAAAAGTAGTAAAAAGCTATACAGTCCCTGTAGAATTCACAAATGTTCTGGAAAAGAAAACGAAACTGGACTCATTTGTAAAGTTCAGCTGAACTAGTTTAAAATCTTACCTGATATTAACTATTGAGTGCTTCACTTAAAAGGAATTCATATATTTCTAAAGAAAAATTGATACATCAACTATAGTTACAAATTAAAGCATATTTTTGTGACAACTTACCTTATTCTTGTGGTTTATCATCTACAGGAAAATCCTAAATTTAAGATTTTTTTAAGGATGAGGTTGACTTATATTGCATAACCTTTCCCTGAATCACAGCTTGAGGTATCCGCCATAACTATCAACATCAGGTATAGTAGAGCTGTGCACCTTCAGAACAGGGTAACAACAGTAGAAGGAGAGAGAGATTGATAAGCACAGCTCAGGAGAGGGACCTTGGAGTGATGGTGTTTAATACTGTTCATTTTTTGGTTAATGGGATTCATGAGGAAGTTGATACTAGGCTGTTGCCCGATAATTATGGTAAATGGTCATTTGAGAAAGAGAATATTGATAGATCATAGGGTGACATCATGGTAGTGGATTTTGAGACTGTAGGGGATGTGGCCTCTAGTACTGTATAGAATATCTTTGAATTAGTGACTGAAGAGTATATTGCTTTGGTTATTAAAAAACAAAACAAAACAAAAAACTCCAACCAAAGCCTCTGTTGATCCTTGTTCATCAATGTTGTTTTGATCACTTACAGATTTGGTGGGCTTACCTTTGAACAAAATTGCTAATAAATTTTTTCAGGAAGGTAAATTACCAAACTTCTTGAAGCAAGCAACTGTAAAGTCATTGCTTAAGAAGCCTGTTGTACCTAGTAATTATAGACCTATTTCTGTGTTGCCGTTTGTAACAAAAAATCATTGACAAAGTGGTGTTGACTCAAATCTCAGAATTTGTGGAGAATTTAACTCTTGGATGAATTTAGTATGGATTTAGAAAGAATCACAGTGTTGAGTTGCTTCTGCTCTCTGTAATAAATGAGCTGAGATTAGGTATGGATCAGAGTATTTGTTGTTGTTTGGTAATGTGGGATGTCGCCTCTGCTTTTGATATGATTGTCCATGTATTGCTACTTAAAACTTTTTATGCTTTGGGTATTCGGGGACAGGTACTACAATGGTTTTGTTCTTATTTGCAAAGGTGTTCTTTTCAAGTGCGAATCTGTAGCTATCTTTCTGAACAGTTTCTGATTCAATGAGGGGTCTCACAGGGTTGGCTCTCTTCACTTTACTTTTTAATCTATTTTGGCATCATTGAGTGCAGTATTCAGGAATTTGAATGCATCCTTTCAATGTAAAGATTCACTCTGAATGGGCTGTGTTGGCATTGCAGTGCAGTTTTGTAAACAGGGGGATAGGTTTGCTTTTCCATTTCTTCACTTTCTTTCCTTCTATACATCTATTATTTTATTTTATTTATTTTACTTTTCTCTTCTCTGCCTTTATATTTGCCCATTTGATTTTATCCTCAGTCTCCCTTTCTCTCACCCTCTAGTCCTTAGTCTCCTTTTTTTCACCTCTTATCTACCAACCAGCTTTTCCTATCTCTTTCTCATCCCACTCCAGCATTCCCATTGTCCCGCTCTGTTTCTCACCTTCCCAAGTCTCCTATCCTTGTCTCTCTTTTACCTATTCCCTAGTCCCCCATTTCCATCCTCTGTACTTACCCTTTCAGCCTCATCCCTGTCTCTCCTTCCTTCTCTTGCCTTCAGGCCTTCAGGCCATTCTTCTGTCTTATACCCTCTATCCCATCTCCTATTGCCCTTCTTTCACCATGTTTTTAACCCCCTTATTGCATTTGGGAGGAGGTGTTACCAGTTTGTAAACCACTTTATCACCGAGGTATTAAAGTAGTATATAAAATCAATAAATCCAATCCAAGCAGGTAAAGAGCAACATCACACTATCTTAACAAGCTGCCACCATCTTGGATTCTCTAATTTTTATTTTTTTGTTACATTTGTACCCTGCGCTTTCCCACTCATGGCAGGCTCAATGCGACTTACATATTGCATACAGGTACTTATTTGTACCTGGGGCAATGAAAGGTTAAGTGACTTGCCCAGAGTCACAAGGAGCTGCCTGTGCCTGAAGTGGGAATTGAACTCAGTTCCTCAGGACTAAAGTCCACCACCCTAACCCCTAGGCCACTCCTATGAACCTTTGTCCATTTGCTTGCTCATTGTGTAGATTTTGAGGTGTAATTTATTTTCAATCTTTTATTGATTATTTGGATTGAAATACATACACACTTGTCCTCTCCTAATCATTAATTGTCTTGATTAGTAGTTGTCTTACTTTGTCTACCAAGGCAAGAAGTGCTCCCTCAGTTGGTATTTACCCTTAATCCAGAATACTGTGGTTATACCTACCTCTGGATGGTGCTAAGTGGAATGATCATATTACATCTCTTTTAAAGGAACAGCACCGGTTGCTCTCAATTTTTAGATTTGGTTTAAAATTCTGATCATTGTCTATCATGAATTTCATTGTGGTGCCTCAATATTACTAACTTTTCCCTTTTCTATGCTGACAGAATAATGTTCCCAAATTTCATAGGAATCAGGCTTGAATTGACTTGCTGTGTCACTTTTTGCACTTTAGCTTGTGCCCTATGGAACTCAGGGGATCTTTTACTAAGCTGTGGTAGCATTTTTAGCTCATGGTAGAAATCAGCTGGCGGTAAATGCCGAGATGCCCATAGGAATATAATGTGTGTCTTGGTGTTTACCACCAGCTGATTTCAACTGTGAGCTAAAAACGCTACCGTGGCTTAGTAAAACACCCCCTCAGTGTCTTGTGAGTAAAGATTAGAGAATTCCTACACATATTTTGAGACTGACTCAAGTACTTGTGAATTCTTACAGTACTACACTGACCATTCTACTCAGCACAGGACATGGAAATTTACGGACAGTTCTACTTTTGTCCTCTTCGTATTCTCTAACTGACAGTATGGGACACTTTTACTTGCCTTATCTACACCAGGGCCCATAGGAATAAAATGGGCCCTGCTGCAGATAACTCGAGCTAATCTTTAGTACATTTTTTTATTTTATTTGTTACATTTGTATCCTACATTTTCCCACCTATTTGTAGGCTCAATGTGGCTTACATAGTACCAGAGAGGCCCTTGCAGGCTCCTGTGTGAACAAATACAAGGTGATGTTATGATAAGATAAAGTATATGTGGCACAGCCACATTAGGGAATCGTAGAACGGAAGAGTTGTGTTATGATCTTTACGTTCTTTAGTTTGGTTGTGTTGCTGAGATTAGGCATTTAGGTTGGATTGGTAGGGTATGCCTTCTTAAATAGGTTAGTTTTTGGTGATTTCCGGAAGTTTAGGTGGTCATACGTCATTTTAAAGGCTTTAGGTAATGCGTTCCACAGTTGTGTGCTTATGTAGGAAAAACTGGATGCATAAGTTGATTTGTATTTAAGTCCTTTGCAGCTTGGGTAGTGCAGATTCAGATAAGTTCGTGTTGATAGGGATGTATTTCTAATTGGTAAGTCGACAAAGTCTGTCATGTAACTCAGGGCTTCTCCGTAGCTGATTTTGTGAACCATGGTGCAAATTTTGAAGGCGATGCATTCTTTGATTAGGAGCCAGTGTAGTTTTTCACGGAGGGGTTTTGCGCTTTCAAATTGCGTTTTGCCAAATATAAGCCTAGCTGAAGTGTTTTGGACGGTGTGAAGTTTCTTTAGGGTTTGTTCTTTACATCCCGCATAAATTCCATTGCAATAGTCTAAGTGGCTTAGTACCATTGATTGTATCAGGTTGCAGAATGTTTCCCTCAGGAAGAATTGCTTCACGCGTTTGAGTTTCCACATTGAGTGGAACATTTTCTTTGTTGTGGATTTCACTTGGCTCTCTAGTGTTAGGTTACAGTCCAATGTAATGCTGAGTATTTTCAGGCTATCTGAGATAGGAAGGGTGTGATCTGGTGTGCTGATACTTGTGGGGATATCCGAGCTGTGTTGGGATGAGAGGATGAGACAGTGCGTTTTTTCTTTATTGAGTTTTAGTTGAAATGCATTTGCCCATGAATCCATGATAATCAGACTGAGCTTGATTTTGTTGGTGATTTCTGTCAGTTTGGTTTTGTAAGGAATATATATTGTGACATAGTCTGCATATATGAAAGGGTTAAGGCCTTGGTTGGATAAGGACTTGGCAAGTGGGGGTCATCATTAAGTTGAATAGGATCGGTGATAACGGTGATCCTTGTGGTACTCCACAGTCTGCTTTCCACGGTGATGATATGTTTGAATTTGATTTTACTTGGTATGTTCTTGTGGTTAGGAAGCCCTTGATCCAATTAAGTATATTTCCACCAATCCCAAACTTATCTAATAATCTTATTAATATATTATGGTTTACCATGTCGAATGCACTATGCATGTCGAATTGGAGGAGAAGGTTGTTTTTGCCTGTTGCTATTTCCTGCTTAAATTTGGCTAGAAGAGTGAGTAATACTGTTTCCGTGCTGTAGAGGGGGCGAAAGCCTGACTGTCATTCGTGTAATATTGAGAATTTGTTTATGTAGTTTGTGAGTTGTTTGGTTACCATGCTTTCCATCAGTTTGACCACCAGCAGGATAGATGCTACTGGACAGTAGTTGGTGATTTCATTTGTATTTTTCTTGGTATCTTTTGGTATTGGGGTGAGTAAGATATTGCCATTTTCCTTGGGGAAGAGGCCTTGCTGAAGCATGTAATTTAGATGGGATGTGAGGTCTGCTATGAAGCGGTCAGGTGGGGATCTCATTAGGCAGTGGTGTAGCCACAGGTGGGCTTGGGTGAGACAGGGCCCACCCATTTATGGCTCAGGCCTACCCAACAGTAGCACATGTTTAGTGGTAACTGGTGGGAATCCCAAGCTCCGCCAGCTGAAGATTTTCCCCTGATTGTAACGAAAACGCTACTCTCCATGACACCGGCACCTGCTCAGTTTTCAGTGCATGCCTGCTGCCAAGGTGGAAAGAAGCATTTTCTCACCAGCTGAGATAATTTTTTTTTTTTTTTGGGGGGGGGGGCGGAGAACACTTTGTGCCCTCCCAATTCTTGCCTAGGCCCACCCAAAATCTTTTGTCTGGCTACGCCCCTGTCATCAGGTAGCTGGGACAAGTATCTAGTTTACAGTGAGTGTTGGAAAATCTGCGAATCGCCAAACCCCCAAAGTGCGTTAAGCATTAGGTACTTTGCGTATTAAACCGATAAACCATGAGTTATTTAATTTTTTTGAATTTCTATGCCAAGGGACTTGGTGTGGGTAGAGAGTGGGTGTGGAAGCACACTACACATACTGTGCGCTAAGGGGTCCTTTTTATTAAGGCGTGCTAATGGATTTAGCACTTACTACTGATTAGCATAGGCTGCATGGCATTTAGTGCATGCTAGTCGTTAATGTGTGCTAAATCCATTAATGTACCTTAGTTACAAGGACACCTTATTTGCTAATGCACAGTTAATGTGGGAGTACACAGTGCCTCCTAAATCACAGGCAGTAAGTGCTTCAATGTAAATTGTTGCCAGGTATCATGCACTAATTGGCACTTTATGTAAACCATTTAGATCATTCATTTAATTGTATTGTGCAGTGGTATATAAGAATATTAATAAACATAAACACTGGAACAACATTAGAAAATGCTGGTTCCACTCCCTCTGGTTGCCATGTAAAATTTGCAGCTACCTAGTGGCGTACAAGGGTGGGGCGGTGGGAGAAGTCTGCCATGGGTGCATGCTGCAAGGGGGCACAGGGAGCAGCTGCGTGGCTGTCGGCTATGTCAGTTCCCTGCTCCCTTTGATGTTACTTCGTGTTCTGGGGCAGGGAACCAGTGGAGCCAAGAGCTGCATGACTGCTTTCTGTACCCCCTGGCCCTAGAGGTTAAGTGTGATGCACTGAGGGGATGGAGGTGATGATGTGTGTGCGGGGGGGGGGGGAGTGATGAGGTTCCATGGGGTAGAGATGATGTACTGGGGTGGTGATGATGCACCGGAAGGGGGGGGGGAGGTGATGATGCACCAGATGGATGGAGATGTGCGCTGGGGGGGAATGGAGATGATACGCCGGGGGTAGTGGTGGTGGTGATGCACCGCAGGGAGGTGATTATGTGCTATGGGTGGAGATGATGTACCAGGGGTGGTGACGCAATGGGGGGGGAGGTGATGTTGTGCCAAGAGGGTGGAGATGCGCTGGGGGTGGAGATGATGTGCTTGGGGTGATGGTGATTTGTCAGTGGTGGTGACGCATTGGGGGTGGGGAGGTGATGATGCACCCAGGGGGGGTGGAGATGATGCACTGGGGGTGGCAGTGGTGGTGATGCATCGGGGGGAGGAGGTTATGTGCCAGGGTGGAGATGATGTGCCTGGGGTGGTGATGATGCACCGGGGCTGTGTGTGTGTGATTATGTGATGAGGGGAGGTGATAATGCTCCGGGGGTGTGAAGATGATGCAAAGGGGTGGTAGTGATGCAAAGGTGGGTGAGGTGATGATGCACCAGGGGACGGGTGTGTGCAGCTGCGGTCTGCCCCAGCTGGCAGCCGACCTAGGAATGCCACTGTACCTACCACATGATATACTCCCATGTTAAACTGTGGTAACTACAAATTGTACCACAGTTTAATAAAAGGGCTCCTAGGTTGCAGACATTTGATTTTATCGCAAACCAGTTTGATATGAAATTGTAAAGAATTATATCAAGTTAATAAATTAAACTAATCTAAACTAAGGAGAAGCTACAGGCAAAGTCCATAGCTCTTTCCATCATTTTGGGATTAGATTGTATAGCTGCAGTTGGAAAATGCTGCCATGCAGTTTTTGATATCATGAAGCGTCTCTTTAAATCTGTGTTTTTCTGTAATATGCTCAAGAGTCAAGTTGTATTGAAAAAAACTATCTTGTAATATTTGTAAGAATATAAGCTAATTTTCTAGTCTTGGTATGTACATTGGAATAATTTACCCCCCTGTTTACTAAGCCACGCAGCAATGCCTACACAGCCCATTCAAAGTGAATGGGCTGTGTCAGCATTAGCACACAGCAGTCGCTAGCATGGCTTAGTAAACGGGGTTATTATTATTTTACTTTATCATTTTAACTTGATTTGCCTTCTCTTGTTTTCTTTTTTTGACATTTCTCTACTTAGTCAATCTCCCACTTTCTTTCCTCTTTGTCCTTCTCTATATGTCTGCTTATATCACACTTCTCACTACAGATTGTTTCCCTAATTTCTTAGTTTCTCCAATTCTTACACTTGTCTCTGTGTTCCAACTTTATCCTTTTTTATTCTCCTCTAGCATTCCTTTCCTTCACACTTCTTTCTCTTTTACTTTGTCTTCTCTACTTTCTAGCTCTTATCTTTCTTATCCATCCTTTGTTCCCTTTTTCGTTTCTCATGGCAATTTATCCCATCTAATACTGTCTGCCTCCCTTACGTGTACTAGATTCCTTTTATTATTCTTTTCAGATCAACAAAATGTTTGGAAACTGCTCCATTCAAACTGCCCTTCCTTCCTTCCCCAGTTCAGACACATGCACAGATAGATGCACACAAAGGCAGCACAGACAAAACACAATGATCAAACATGTATCCACACACACAGCTACGATACATGCAGGTGTGTGTGCACACACAAACACACAGAGGATGTTGGAAAGAATTCCATGAGCAATACTTCACATAGATACATAAAAAAGATTAGAAAATGCTAAATTTGCAAAGGCAATATGCAAACATATGCTAATTTATTCAAATATTCTAGAGAATCATTGAGACTGTACCCCTGATTATTATAATTCTTGTTAAGGGTCATGGATTTAATGTACTGCCTTTCTGTGGTACAACCAAAGTGGTTTACATATATTATATGCAAGTAGAACTTAAGAGTAGCCATACTGGGTCAGACCAATGGTCCGTCTAGCCCAGTATCCTGTTTTCAAACAGTGGCCAAGCCAGGTCACAAGTATCTAGCAGAAACCCAATTATTAGCAACATTCCATGCTACCAATCCTGGTTCAAGCAGCTGCCTCCCCATGTCTGTCTCAATAGCAAATTATGGACTTTTCCTCCAGGAACTTGTCCAAACCTTTTTAAAACCCAGATATGCTAACTGCTGTTACCACATCCTCCGGCAAAGAGTTCCAGAGCTTAACTATTAATTGAGTGAAAAAATATTTCCTCCTATTTGTTTTAAAAGTATTTCCATGTAACTTCCTCAAGTGTCCCCTAGTCTTTGTACTTTTGGATTGAGAGGAGTTCCATCCCCTTTATCATTTTGGTCACTCTTTTTTGAACCTTTTCTAATTCTGCTACATCCTTTTTGAGATACGATGACCAGAATTGAATGCAATACTCAAGGTGCGGTCACACCATGGAGCGATACAGAGGCTTTATAGTATTTTCACTCTTATTCACCATCACTTTCCTAATAATTCCTAGCATCCTGTTTGCATTTTTTGGCAACATACTGAGCAGAACATTTCGGCGTATTATCTACAATGACACCTAGATCTTTTTCTTGAGTGCTGACCTCCAAGGTGGATCCTAGCATCAGGTACTTTCTCTGTCCCTAGTGGGTTCACAATCTAAATTTTGAACCTGGGGCAAGGGAGGATTAAATGATTTGCCCAGGGTCACAAGGAGCTACAATGGGAATCAAACCCAGTTCCTCAGGTTCTCAGCCCACGACAGCTAACCATTAGATTATTCCTCTACTCCAGACTCTGTCCCTGAGTTGTCACATATAGCTGGAGGCTGAGAAAATAACTTTTGTTTTCTTCAGAATCATCAAATGTTTGGTCCTTATTATGCTTAGTGACTTTCATCATCTCTAGACAGAACAATCAAAACCTTGCTTTCATATGTCTTAGCTGTTCTCACATTGCCAAGCACTGGTAAAATTAGGCACTGTGTGCAGTACAGAAACAGGAATGGAATAAATTTCTACTTTGACAAATCACCTTTTCTTCCTCCGTTACTCCCACACAAACACCAAAGGGATGAGAAGCAGCAATATTATTTTCCCTTTATTTTTATTCCAAAATAGTTTTTATTGAAATGCAAGACAAATTTACGAATACACTCTATAAATCAGAGCTGTCCCACAACTCCCACCCCCACCCCAGGATAGCAGTGGGATCAAAAGACTAAATCTGGATAAAAGATTGTGATAGAAAAGAAAAAAAAATCTCCTTAGGAACAGGCTGGACGAAGTAAGGATCTCCAAGTTTCATAAAGTTGACAAACCCCATAAAAGTTAACCAAGCATCCGTGTCACAGCGCTGTCAACTTAGAATGAAAAATAAAGTCAATTTTCTGTAGAACCCAAGATATGGAAGGCAAGCCAGGCTGCTTCCACGCCTGCACTAAAGTCAATTTACTAACTGTAAAGAGCAATATTGCCAGCTTGTGGTGTTTAACCTTCATTTTCACAGGTTAGAAATGAAGTAAGCAAGATTCTGCTCTTTGCGGATATGGCTTATTCGGTATACTTTTCAAAGTGTCCAAAACAGAAGTCCAATAAAGTTGAACCAAAGGACAGGTCCATCATACATGAAAAAAGGTGCCTCAGTCCCCGCAGTTCCTCCAACAAGTCGTTGAGGCCTCGGGAAACATCTTCTGAAGCTGTTCTGGGGTATAATACCATCAGTAGAATATCTTAAAACCATTCTCAACCAAATGCTAGCAATAGAAACCTTGAGGAGATATTGAAAACCCTTTTCCCATTTTTCCATGATATAAGACTCACCCAGGTCCTGTTCCCATTTAGAAACATAATCTTGAAGGGGGATAGTATGAAGCAATAAAGATAAATATAAATGAGTAATACTACCCTTACCCCTCCCCTCATAGCCTGCTCTAATAATGTTTCCTTTAAGCTGAGCTCTCCCTGAGCTTTACGCTGAACATAATCCTGAATCTGCCGATAGTTGTGCTGCTTTAAAATATAGCTCAAAATTGGGCATTCCCATACCCTCTCTAAGTTTTGGTTGATATTGCAGTGTCTGACCCATCTTAGGAGGATGCTTCCTCCAAATACATGCAAAACCTTTGTGGTTTAATTGATTGAAAAAACATTGAGGAATAGGAAATGGGATCACTATAAATAAAGAAGTTGGGTAATAGCATCATTTTAACTGCCTGGATCCATCCTATTTAGGAAACAGTAAGACCTACTAATGATCAAATTCAGCCAATAATTCCCTAAGCTGGGGGGGGGGGGGAATTAGCCTGATATAACCCAGCTAAATTAGCTGTGATATGCACCCCAAAGTATTTAAGGTATTTCTGGGCCCATTGAAAGGGAAACTGCTGACTCAGATGGGACACCTCAGAACCAGCCATGTTCAGAATTTCTGACTTATTTTATGTTGACTTTAAAGCCAGGCACCTTTCCATATTGAGCTATCACTTGAATACCTTGGGAGAGAGATTCCTCAAGCTCCGTCAAAGTCAAAAGAATATCGTCTGCAAACAGTATATTTTTGTGTTCAAAACTGCCCCCAGACAATCCCTGAATACCTGGCAAATCCTGCACTACCTGGGCTTAGGGTTCTATGGATATTGCAAACAATAAAGGTGACACTGAGTACCCTTAACAGGTGCCACAATGCAATTCAAAAGGTTTGGTATAACAGCCATTAATTTTTAAACTAGCTAATGGGGAGGTATAAAGTAAATGTATCCACGAAAAACGACCACCAAATCCTATCTTATGCAACACGGAAAACAAAAAAGGCCAATATACTCTATCAAATGCTTTTTCTGCATCAATTGATAGTAGAATCGACCTAATATTATCAAATGTTTGTTTACCGGAGACAAACCCAACTTGATCCTCATGAATCAACCATGGGAGAACCCGCTGCAGTCTACAGACCATAATCTTAGTATCAAACAATAATATTGGTCTATAGGGTCTTTCCCTGGTTTTAAGAGCACCGTCACCGCTGTAAGATGCCAAGAGTACGGTAGCTCCAAAGCCCCATCAAATGCTTGAAAGACCCGCAACAGCAAAGGCACTAAATATGGACTAAATATTTTGTAGAACTTATTAGAGAAATCATCCAACCAAGGTACTTTATTAGATGGTAAATTCTTAATGGCCCAGTGAACCTCTTCCAAATCAATTAGCTGAGATAATTGATCGGCCTCTTCCACTGTTAAGGAGGGGAGAATAATACCCTCCAAATATACCGAGATAGCCTCCAGCTGAGGCACACACTCAGGTCTATATAAAATGTCAAAATAGCAAAGAAACCAATCATGTATGCTTCTGTGGTAGTAGAGGATACCATATTTTCCTCCAGGATTGAAAAAACATAATTGTGTTGGCTCTGCCACTTATTTGCCATTAATCTACTGGCTTGATTCCAAAATTCAAAATGTTCCTGGCTAACTCTTTATAACTGTTCTGATATCTCATCCATTTGCAATTCGTTAAGAGAACAAATGCAAGGCATGTAATTGTTCAGCACACACCTGATTTCTACTGTCACATTTTAGTACCAGTTCCAAATATGCAATCTGCTGATGTAGGACCAACTCGCGAGCTACATTAGATCACCGAAGATGGGCTTGCAAAGCTATAATTCAGCCCCTTATAACCACTTTAAGGCCCTCCCAAGGAATAAGGGGATCTATAGCATTAACATCATTTAACCTTAAATAGTCCTTAAGATGCTTTTCCAAAGCAGATATATGTTGGGGGCCTAGCAAGATAACATCATTCAAGTGCCAATAGCGCTGGCTCACATAACCCCTTCACAAAAGTAGAGTTAAAAGAACTGGTGCATTATCAGGTCAGGCGTGTGTTTGTATAGTAACTGATTGTGTACCTTGTAACAGAGCACACTCTCCAAGCCACAAATCAATGCAGAAGTAGGTCATATATATTGGGAAAAAATAAGTAAAATCCCTTTCAGTTGCATGCATTTATCTCCAAAGATCAAAAAGGCCCTATCAACCCATAAAACATCTAAGATGCGCTCTATCTCTGTGTGTATAGTGTACCCCTTGATTAATGTTTAGGGTGTATTTATCCTTCCCAGTGTAGTGGTGCAGCCACAAACATCAAGGAATGAACAAATCACCCAAGGCTGCCTCTGTATATTTTCCTCGTTTATCTAGACTCCCTATTTCCCAGAGTAGTGCACTTACTCTGAATAATTCAGGAGATAATAATCAGAAGAATAACAATAGATATGAGAAATCAGTTCTCATGTTTATTGGCAAAATATAATACTCACCAAGCAGTATCTATAAGGTCATTTGTAATAGCAATCAAAGCATGTTTCTCACAGGGAGGTCAGACAGTGAATCAAACGGATGTCACATTAACTGAATTCTCCACTGCACTGGTCAAGCTGTCAGTTTTTATACCCTTACGTCCTAACATCTCAATTACTGGCAGTTTCAGCTGACAATTAGTCATAATTAACAGATCTATTTTGTAAAATATTAGTTTCAACCACAATGACAATTCTTGTTCTCAAGTTTCAGCCCACCCTTCTTAAAGTTCTGTTTTCTTGCACCTGGCTAACTGCTCATCCATCTTTGCAACATATCTTTGACCACAGGTTCTCATTATGGTTCTGACCATCTGGCATTTTTGCATCAGCTCAGCTCTTTTTGCTTCCTTGCCAGGTTTCGCCTGTCACAACTCAGTATTGCTGTAATTCAGTGAAATCCTGGGTCACAGGCAGCATTTGATTCTAAAGGCCTAGTTAACAGCTTCAGGCCTCTTGACCTGTTTTTCTCAGAAGACCAGTGATGACAATTACACCCTTTAGCACTATTGTCCAATTTAGGGTCAATGGTAACTTTAAAATTGCCTCCTAAAAGTAAATGCCCATTCCCATAATGCAGCAGGGTGTGACCCAAACCACCCAGGAAAATGGTCTGCCCGTCATAAGAAGCATAAACACACAACAGGGTATACAGACTATCTCCCAACAACAATGTAACCAGCAGATAGCGGCCCTCGTTATCCGGAGACCCATTTTTAATCTGCCATGGAGAAGTTGCTGAAAGCACTATCAACTCCCCCCCCCCCCAGTCTTATTCTTTGAACAATTAGAAACAAAAAGGATATTGGGGTACTTCCCATGAGCTACCAAACACTGATGAACAGGCTTTAAATAGGTCTTCTGAATGAAGGCCACTTCCACTTTCAGTCGTATCAGCTTTTTAAACATGTCATCTTTTGGCTGCGGTATTCAATCCTCTTACATTTAAAGTAACACAGGTTAAATTAGATGTGTCCAAAACATGTCAGATTGAACAGTCATACAAAACAAGACAAACTAAACAGTCAAAATTGCAACCCATATGCACACAATACCTGTCCAGGCCTCCTAATTGAAAGAAGAGATTTTAATAAAAAGAAAAAAACAGATTAGAAACCCAACCAGCATCCCAAAATCCCCAAAACCTTATAGATATGACAATTCAGCATTAGGTAACACTCCTCAAAACAGTGAGAGGAAGCTGTACACTACTTTGAGTAAGATGATCCAATGAGTCCCATAGTTCATGTGAAGGAAATAGAACTCTTATTCGACTTCATGAGAAACCATGAAAAAGCCCCAGCAAAAAAACAAAAACAAAAACAAAAAACAGTTCAGGAACAATAAAAGAGAAACATTCTCACTTCAAGTCTTTCTATGCTGAGAAAGCAAAGCCTTATCCGATATTTGCCATTCAAGGCACCCCCTTCCGTGCGACACTCTTTGCAATTTTGGGCATTCAGAATTCCCACACCTATGCAAGAAAGAAGATGGAGAGGACACAGTCTTCGATGTATGAGGAAGTAGCTCATGTGCATCCTCTAAACAGTACACCTGGTGCATCTTTCCATCTTTATAAAACACTGAGGTAAATGGGTATTGCAACATATCGGATACCCTCTTCATGCAAATATTGAGTAAGAGGCCCCAACACACCCCGCCACTTCAGTGTGGTTGTAGAAAGATCTTGATAGATGTCAATTTTGTTGGTGTCCCATTCAAATGGCGCATTAACCCTAGCTTTAGCCAGAGGGCTTTCTTCACATTAAAATCCTTAAAACAGGCAATAATATCTTTATACTGATTCTGCCTCTGATTGCACAACACCCGATGGGCTCTGTCAAGAGCAATATTTGCTGGTTCAACTGATTCAGATCCCACTGAGAGGAGTGTGCTTGCTATTTGCTTTACAACCTTTTCACAATCTATATATTCTGGGCCTTCTGGGACTCCCTGAAAACGCAGGTTAGAGAGTCGTCTCCAGTTCTCCAAATCCTCAATTTTATCAAGGAGATACCGAGTAGCATGTTTATGCTCTGAGAGCTGATTATCAATGCATGCTCCTTTGGTCCTATTTCCGCTTCCATGACATGTTTGCCGAGATCAGCAATCTCACCTTGTACTCCGAGAGCTGCAAGGTCGGCCCAAACAGCTTGATGTTGAATTTTATTTCTTGAAGACAAGCACACATACCTTTCATTGGGCCCTTGGGTTCAGCTGAGTGCGTAGAAGATGCGGGAGGAGAAGAGGTCTCAGGATCAGGAGACTTATGCATTCCACGTTCTTCCTTGTGCTCAGCCGAGGCAAAGCCAAGGGCTGCGGCCCATTGTTGAAATGCAAAATCATGTAGATTGCTGGGGATCATGACCCCACCATCCTGACCCCAGCGCCACAGCACTAGTGAGTATCACCACCAAAATATAAGAGGCTGAGCACTCAGATGGACCAATAGGGTGCTAATTTTCTGTAGATGGTGCAGAGCTGTTTGGTCAAGCAGCCATCATCAATGGTGAAGTCACTTCCTCTCTTTTCCCTTTATTAATGTGCAGGACCTAAGAAAATATATTTGGATTGCAAGGTGGAATGATGATGGTGTGGATTGGGTATCCTGAAGCAGTGGCTGGTAACATGGGAGAGGTATGTGTAAGAAGTATTCATGACTGTTTTTTTTTTTGCATCTAATAGCTAGGCCACTAGACATTTTGAAAGGCTTTATGGCACAGTCTAAACTTGAGGATTCATCAGAAGGAGGACAAATAGGCCACAATTCAGTTTGCTGGCAAATTTTAAGGCAATACATCTTTAAGATAAAGCTTTAGGAGTAAAATTTAGAGTGTAGGTAACGTTTGCATGTATAAACAATGGATTTATCTGTGCTGCTCCTACTGAGCCCATGCACAGAGTTTCGGCAGCTTAAACTGAATAATGCTGCTAAAAATCTTTACTAACTGCTCTTGCTATTTTTCTATGTACTAGGCTGTTTATCTGTGTGGTGTAAGTGGGTATTTGCAGCTCTGGGTGTGACTCTCTCTTCTCTCTTTGCTTGCTACTGCTCTGTGTTTGTTCATCGTTCATCTTTATTTGATATGATGCCTATTAAACTGCATATCTAAGAGTGTACAATAAAAAAAATAATTCAGCAAGGAGACTTTTAATTTGGAGACCTAAGTTACTATTGAAGAAAATAATATCAATATAATATAAAAGCTAAACTATATGTTTCAAAGTACTACTCTGAGTGTGTGGGGTGATATGAGAGTAAAGGGTCAATAACAAACATGATGGAAAGAAGTGGTGAAGGACAGAGTAAGCCCAACGAAAATATATAAGGTTACTACAGATCATTGGGTGGAAAAGCAAGGGTAAAATACGTTTTCAGTGCTTGTTTAAATGTCTTGAGTGAAGTTTCAGTATAAATATCAAGCAGTAAACTGTTCCACAATTTAGAATCCACAATGTTATAACAGAATTCATGGGTGCAATCCAAGTAAATGAGCTTGTGAGATGGATCAACCAGAAGATTTTGTTGGGATGATCTAAGAGAATGTGAGGGCTTGTTTGGAAGTAAAAAACTCAAGAGAAGAAGAGGTATTCCAGAATTATAAACTTTGTGAGTGTGAGAGTCTGTAAGACATTACTACTTCCCCATAATGATACTCTCTCAAAATTGTAGAACCACCTTGAACCTCACATGACTCCTAGATGCTTAAAGAAGCTATATCCAGGTAGGCCAAGTTCATCTTGGGGCCTCGCAGAAATATGTGTGAAAACCTGACTGACGGCTGACTGATGATTGGTATCTGGTGTGAGACAGAACTTTATCTTTGGATGATGGCTAGCATTTTAGAAAAACTGTGTCAAGGATTAGCGGAATCTACTATGAAGCAAGTAAAGACTTGCTTCATAGTAGATTGTACCGCATATAATTCAATCTTCTCTTATTAACCTACAAATGCACTCAATCTGCAGCCCCTCACTACCTCTCTACCTTCATCTCCCCTTACGCTCCTACCCGTAACCTCCTCTCACAGGACAAATCCCTCCTCTCAGTACCCTTCTCCACCACCACCAACTCCAGGTTCCGCCCTTTCTGCCTCGCCTCACCTCACCCTATACTTGGAATAAACTTCCTGAGCCCATACGCCAAGCCCCCTCCCTGCCCATCTTCAAATCCTTGCTCAAAGCCCACCTCTTCAATGTCGCTTTCGGCACCTAACCATTATACATCTATTCAGGAAATCTAGACTGCCCCAATTTGATTGACTGCACTTTTTTGTCCTTTAGATTGTAAGCTCCTTTGAGCAGGGACTGTCTTCTGTGTTAAATTGTACAGCGCTGCGTAACCCTGGAAGCGCTTTATAAATGTTAAGTAGTAGTAGTAGTAAAGTGCTCCACAGCAGATTCTGCTATTCCCTGACGCAGTTTTATTCAAAACACTGGCCATTGTCAGTGGTGGACATGGAGTTCTTAACACTGCTATGAAGATTGGCGCTTTAGTAAAACCTAAGTGTTTTTTTTTTTCAAAATTTAAAATAAGTTGAAATAAATAAGTTATCACTGGAGGGTTTTTATGCCCATGGTTGCATCTAAGCCTGTTATAGATCAAATGAAAAGATGGTCTGGGTTTGCTGAGGCTTTTTCCTCCATGTGAAGTTGCATAAGTTTGTTAATATATACATATTTTCTTTCATCATTTCCTGAGAATTTCTGTACCCTAATTACCTTTCCTTTACTGAGGGCGAGGTAATTATTATTATTATTAGCATTTGTATAGCGCTACCAGAGGCACGCAGCGCTGAACACCTGACACAGAGAGACAGTCCCTGCTCAATAGAGCTTACAATCTAAACATACAGACAGACAAGAGAATTAAGGGCGAGGGAAGTACTGGGTGAGAAAGGAACAAGGGAGGGCAATTGAGTAGTGGCTAGGAGCCAAAAGCAGTGGCGAAAAGGTGGGTTTTCAGCATAGATTTGAAAACAGGTAGAGATGGAGCTAAACGTACAGGCTCAGGAAGTCTATTCCAGGCACAAGGTGCCGCGAGGGAAAATGAACGAAGTCTGGAGTTAGCAGTGGAAAAGAAGGGGGATGACAAGAGAGATTTGTCCAGTGAGCAGAGTTCACGGGGAGGAATGTAGGGAGAGATGAGAGTGGAGAGGTAATGGGGGGCTGCAGAATGGATGCATTTAAAGGTCAGTAAGAGAAGTTTGAACTGTATGCGGAAGCAGGCAGGGAGCCAGTGAAGTGATTTGAGGAGTGGGCTAGTATGGGTATAACGATTTTGGCGGAAAATAAGTTGTGCTGCAGAGTTTTGGACAGACTGGAGAGGAGAGAGAGATGGCTGAGTGGAAGACCAGTGAGAAGCAAATTGCAATAATCCAAGCGAGAGGTGACAAGGGTTTGGATAAGGGTTCTGGTAGCGTATTCAGAAAGGAAGGGGCGAATTTTGCTAATGTTGTAGATAAAGATAAGTTTCAGTTTTATTTTGGGCACTTGCAATTTTTTGAGCACTTTTTTGCAACAATAGCACGTATATTTACATATATATAAAAAAAGAGTTAGCCCTAAGAAAGATGTGCTATGCCACCAGGCAAAAAATGATGATATTGCCTTGAAAGTGGTGGTGGTTTCTGAGGGCTCTCTTTCAATTAATTAAATTTTCAAATACAACGTTTTAGTAAAGGGTGGACATTGAACAGTTTTTTACATATTAATAGCATGCTATGACAAGTCTTCCGATACGATGTTATTTGTTTGCAGTATACACTATTGAATCTTTGGCTGTGTAATTTTGTAGATAAAGAAACGACAGGTTTTGGCGATCTGTTGAATATGCGCACAGAAGAGGAGAGAGGAATCAAAGATGACTCCAAGGTTACGAGCCGAGGAGACAGGGAGGATGTGAGAGCCATTAACAGAAATAGAGAATGAGGTAATCTGTATTTACCCCACAATAGCTGCAAAGCCTCTGCAGTATCTGAGGCAGTCTGTGCCTAGCATCTTCCCTCACAATTAATGCAGAAACAATGCACTTACCATATGAAAACTGCATTGAAATGGCAATATGCAGGGTAGTATAAAAGGGGTAAAGAGTCATGGATTTGATATACTGCCTGTTGCAGCCGAGCAAAGCGGTTTATATATATATCATATGCAAGTACTTTATTAATGTGCGTTTCAGCCATAACACACATTATTTGTCCCTTAACAAGCATTAAATGCAATAACGTGCATTATATTACCATAACACACATTAATATTACCACAGGATACAGAGTGCACATTTATCAATGGGGAAAATATACGCAGAGCTTTCAAAATGAAATCCCCATGAATACTCTTCCTCTTCTGACCTAATCTCACCCCTATATGACCTGGGTCAAAGTATTTGTATTGTGATCAATGCAAACATTTTGCCTACATTAAGGGGGGAGGGATACAATTTTCAGCAGGTCCTTTTCCATGGGTAAACAGCTTTAAAAATACCCTTTTTATCTCTTAATTACAGTTTGGGTATACAAAAAAGTATTTACAAATGAATCAAGAAAGTAGTGCTGATTGGTAATTTTGCACTTACCGCATGAAGAATTCTTTCTCTATCTATGCCAGAAAAAAAAAAAAGCTTTTTCAAACTCCATACATCAAAAGCATGAATTAAAATGTATTTGCTTAAAACATTGGGTGAGAAAAGTGTGTTCTTCATTTTAATGGTTTAAATTATATTTCTCACTCAGTTCTAAGAATGCAATTAACCATACACAACTTCAGTGAGGACTGCATGTCTGCAAAAACTGTTTTATTTATTATCATTAGTCAGAAAACTCATTTGGTGTTTCAGATAAATGAATACAAAGTCCAGGCTCTAAATTTCTTCCCTTCTTTTCCTTGTAGCCTTTGTTTCCAAGTCCTATGTTACTGATCCCATGTCTGAAAGACCAACAAATCCTTTTTACTGTTAAATAGGATTTTCATTTAGAGAGAGGGTTTGTGCAACTTAAAAAGGCATAAAGATGATTTCTGATGTGCTTCTCTTTCTTTGTGCCATCAAAATATCAATATTTCAGTTTAGCGAGTCTATTGTATAATATGAGGATAATAAAATAAATGTATATAAGAAACAATTCTTCAGAGTCAAAAAAATAGCTGATGTCAAATGGCCATGGTAAGAATGTCTAGTATGGTATTGATGACACTAAATTCATTCCAAGCATGACATACAGATATTGTTAAAGAATGCAAATCCTGTCACATCCTATTCTATCTTCTTATCTAGTAAGATGTATATTGCCATTTAAAATTCAGATGTTGGAAATGAATTTTACCAGAATCTTCTGGTGTCAGAGCATATAAATTTAGTACAATCAGAGCTAATGGGAACCTGCTGGATTTCTTTCAAGCTCATTATATTTTAGAGAAGACAAAATCTGTGTTTCAGTTCTGCAGTGCAATATGTGCGGTTAGGCACAGGAATGCCAATTAGTATTCCCCCCCCTGAAATCGTTCTACCTCATCCAAATCATTAAAGAGTAGGGAATGAAATTACTCATGGTGAGGCTAACCTCACCTGTAGTTCTCACCTGTGGTGTTTGCATTGATAATCTAAGGAAAAGTCTGTGTGTATTTTTTCCTTTAATTGTTGTCCCATGCTAAAGTACCCATACAAACTTGTACTTGCTTTTTTTTTCACGGCTAGTCATTTGAAACTTCAAGAGTACTTACCTTCTTTACCTATTCCCTGCCCAGGAACACCTATAGAATTCCATGGGTAAAGTCACATGCATAACATCCAAAGAAGTTGCTATCAACCTTTATTTTCTGTTGTGACACATCTGTCAGACCATGCTCATGCACATTACACACCATACACAAGGGGTCATTGTATGGGGTTGGGGGCTACAAGGATGTGGCTGCTTGGACGTCTCTAATGCATACAGTCTTCTCATTCTCTCTCAATCCCACACTCAAACTCATTCCTTCTCTTTTATGCCCTCAAATTTACCACTTCCATCTCTAATCTTCCTAGGCTTAAGTCCTCTTTTTCGTGCCCCATAGGCTCAACCTTTCTGTCTTTCTCCTTTCAAACCCTACCAGTCCCCCTCTTAAAACTTGCTTTCTGTGGTATGTTACAAACTCCTAAAGTCAAATTTTCTGAGCCATGAATGCACAATAGAAACTGTTGCAAAAGTAATTGAATTTATCATAACCAACAACTACTTCCAGCTGAATAATGGAATCTATTTACAGACTTTGGGAACTGCTTTGGCACCAGAAAGGCACCATAGATTGTCAACCTTTTAATGTCATAATTAGAGGAGATATTCCTAACTACATACCATTCAGATTTACCAATACGTAGATGAAATCTTTATAGTTTGGACTGAAGCAGAAGATAATTAAATATGTCTAAACCTCTTCAATGCATCTCATCCTACAATCAAACTTAAAATGGATTACTCCATAGAAAGTATCAACATCAGTATACCCAGGGCTTTTTTTGAGGGGGTACTTGGGGGCACCTTTTCCACTGTCTGCTAAACCTGACCCATGGTTCTCGTATTTTAATGAAAGAGCTCAGGTTCTACATACAAATTCTGCCTTGCCATAGATTCTATGACTGGTTGCAGGGGTCCTGGCTATTGTAGGTTAGGTCTCTCAATGATCACTCCACCCCTGAAGGGTAGCCTGGCATTTGGGTACCGGCACCCTTTTTGCTAGACAAAATGCACTGAGTATACCTGATGCAAACTGACATATGAAATTGCCTTTATAGCAGTAGTTTCCATCCTCCATCCATAAAAAAATCTATTATATACAGCCAAGCTACAAGATACCACCACACTTGCTTTGATCCAAAAGACATAACTACATACTTTAGAGCTCTAACAGAAACCTTTAAACACCAAGTTATCACCAAGAAAACTGCATCCTCACTCAAAACACCTAGGGAGAACCTACTACATACAGTGGGGGAAATAAGTATTTGATCCCTTGCTGATTTTGTAAGTTTGCCCACTGACAAAGACATGAGCAGCCCATAATTGAAGGGTAGGTTATTGGTAACAGTGAGAGATAGCACATCACAAATTAAATCCGGAAAATCACATTGTGGAAAGTATATGAATTTATTTGCATTCTGCAGAGGGAAATAAGTATTTGATCCCCCACCAACCAGTAAGAGATCTGGCCCCTACAGACCAGGTAGATGCTCCAAATCAACTCGTTACCTGCATGACAGACAGCTGTCGGCAATGGTCACCTGTATGAAAGACACCTGTCCACAGACTCAGTGAATCAGTCAGACTCTAACCTCTACAAAATGGCCAAGAGCAAGGAGCTGTCTAAGGATGTCAGGGACAAGATCATACACCTGCACAAGGCTGGAATGGGCTACAAAACCATCAGTAAGACGCTGGGCGAGAAGGAGACAACTGTTGGTGCCATAGTAAGAAAATGGAAGAAGTACAAAATGACTGTCAATCGACAAAGATCTTGGGCTCCACGCAAAATCTCATCTCGTGGGGTATCCTTGATCATGAGGAAGGTTAGAAATCAGCCTACAACTACAAGGGGGGAACTTGTCAATGATCTCAAGGCAGCTGGGACCACTGTCACCACGAAAACCATTGGTAACACATTACGACATAACGGATTGCAATCCTGCAGTGCCCGCAAGGTCCCCCTGCTCCGGAAGGCACATGTGACGGCCCGTCTGAAGTTTGCCAGTGAACACCTGGATGATGCCGAGAGTGATTGGGAGAAGGTGCTGTGGTCAGATGAGACAAAAATTGAGCTCTTTGGCATGAACTCAACTCGCCGTGTTTGGAGGAAGAGAAATGCTGCCTATGACCCAAAGAACACCGTCCCCACTGTCAAGCATGGAGGTGGAAATGTTATGTTTTGGGGGTGTTTCTCTGCTAAGGGCACAGGACTACTTCACCGCATCAATGGGAGAATGGATGGGGCCATGTACCGTACAATTCTGAGTGACAACCTCCTTCCCTCCGCCAGGGCCTTAAAAATGGGTCGTGGCTGGGTCTTCCAGCACGACAATGACCCAAAACATACAGCCAAGGCAACAAAGGAGTGGCTCAGGAAGAAGCACATTAGGGTCATGGAGTGGCCTAGCCAGTCACCAGACCTTAATCCCATTGAAAACTTATGGAGGGAGCTGAAGATGCGAGTTGCCAAGCGACAGCCCAGAACTCTTAATGATTTAGAGATGATCTGCAAAGAGGAGTGGTCCAAAATTCCTCCTGACATGTGTGCAAACCTCATCATCAACTACAGAAGACGTCTGACCGCTGTGCTTGCCAACAAGGGTTTTGCCACCAAGTATTAGGTCTTGTTTGCCAGAGGGATTAAATACTTATTTCCCTCTGCAGAATGCAAATAAATTCATATACTTTCCACAATGTGATTTTCCAGATTTAATTTGTGATGTGCTATCTCTCACTGTTACCAATAACCTACCCTTCAATTATAGGCTGCTCATGTCTTTGTCAGTGGGCAAACTTACAAAATCAGCAAGGGATCAAATACTTTTTTCCCCCACTGTACATGAAAAGGAAAACCATGGAACATATACCCCTTGTAGTAACAAATAATCCAGAACTAAAAGACCTAAGGAAAACTGGAGAATGAATTACTAAAAATATTCCCCACCCCACTAATTCTAACCTTTTGCCAACTATTGGCTTGAAACAAAAAGATTATAAGGAGTAAACTCCAAAATGAATTCCTTGTAAGATACCACGATGTGAGTTATGTCAGTATGTACCATATAATCCTTCAGCTACCCAAAAGAGAAAGACATTCAAAACAAAAGTCTCACATTAATGCTTCTCTATAGTACTGACAATGTTGCTAGAACTAAAAGCCTTGTTGGTTCCTGGACTAGTTGCTCCAACAAGCAGTCATTTATTATGTCTAGGAATTTTACCTCCCTAGCACTCCCTGATGTGGCATTTAACCAGTTAGTATTGGCATTGGAGCCGACTCTGTGGGTGCTGTGGGTGCTTGAGCACCCCCAATATTAAGAAAGTTCCGTGTATGTGGCCATGGAGGGATTGTTTTCATTGGGTTTAGCACCCCCCCAATAATTTTGAAAAGTTGGCTCCTATGAGTATTGGGATAATTGAAATGGTCAGCCATTTTCTGTTCCAGGGTGTCTTGGAGACGGACGGGAGTTTAAAATGCTTGGATGAGAAAGAAAGAAAATATTCCCGAGGCAGCTATGAAATAGCGAAACAGGGCTTCACTTTCGGGATTTGAGGAATTTTGAAAAAGTACAGCATTGGGACCTGGATTGAATTATGAATGGCGAAGACATCAGTATATTGAGCTAAGTACATTTTCCAAGCTTGGATAAGTGAATTGAGTGTCCTACAAGGTTTGTGGTGACACATGGCAGTGCTCCTTTGAAAGTTTATGTGGAGATTTTTTTGTGAAGACACATGATTGTAAACGGCTCCCTCATTATATCTAAGGTGTGTCCTTTAAAAACGAGGTGGAACCGATTGTTCTGAAGTCTTTTTGTCTCCACTTTTTTATGGTGTGCCTGCCAGAGTGCCCTCAAACTCATTGTCTATGAGGTAGAATTGTTTGTGTGTTGTTGATAATTGAAAACACCCATTATTATACTGTTGCCAAATTTTCTAGCTTTTCTAATTTCTGTTAACATATCTTCACCTGTCTGTTATGGTCTGGAAAACTGTAATATAGCCCTACATGTATATTCTTTCTCTTAGCACATGGAATTTCTATCCATAAAGGTTCCACATTTCTGTCTATATTGTGCAGAATTTTTATTTTGTTTGACTCAATTCCCTCTTTAACATACAGTGCAACCACCCCCCCTCCCCTCCAATTTGATCTACTCAGTCCTTGTGATATAATTTATACCTTTGTAGCCAGGTCTCACTTGGTTCTAGATCTGGTCCTGGGCCCAAAAACAATCACTGCTCATTCAGGCCATGTCAGGAGGTTTTATAAAGAAACATAACTTTTATTAACTCAGCTGCAACAGGCAGCTAACGACTTGAACTTCTTCAATACAATCCAAATGTTTCAGCTATCAACACCCCTGCCTTGAGCAGACTCTAGATCCCATTCCTGGATAAGACTTCCTAATCCTGCCAGGGATCTTACTCCTTCTCAAGTTATTGTGAGAATATCAACAACTGCTCCTTAATTTCTCCTCAATTGAAAATGGCATTTCAGGATCCCCCTTCTCCTCCCTGGTTACTTGGCAGGGGCTTGTAGACAATCAGAGTCCATTAGGTACCCTCAGTCAAAGACAAAATCAAGGACATCTTCTCACTCAGAATCTCCCCTTTTATTATCCCTTAACTCCACCTCCTCGTCACGCTTCTCTCCAGGGGCACTTTTCCTCTGCATTTTGTTTCATAATTGTTTTCATTTTATTTCACAATCCAGCTTGAATAAAATTTCAAACTACTGGCCTGTAGCCTCTAGCCCACTGTTAGGCCTGGTTATCCAACAACTCATGGACTATCTTAACTCTTTCTCATATTACATGTCTGCCAATGAAGTTTCAGGTCTTCTTACAGCACTGACACAGTCCTAACAATACATATTGCAAACTTCAGAACAGAGGTAAGTAAAGGCAGAAAGATCATCATGTTACAATTTGATATGTCCAGCGCTTTTGATACAGTGGACTGTGATGTTTTACTCAATCTGTTAGATTATATTGGTATAGCCAGCAATGTTCTTCAATGGTTCAAGGGCTTTCTCACCTCTAGATTGTACCAAGTAAAACAATCAGGCCTCATTTCAGTTCCCTGGTCCCCTAATTGTGGCGTGCCACAAGGCTCTCCTCTCTCCCCATCCTGTTTAATATAATGATGGCACCTCTAGGCTATCTACTTGAATCAAATGGTTTATGTATGCCGATGATATTACAATATATGTCACTTTTGACAAAGATATTGAAGAAATCTTAACCAATATAAAACCAGGCCTAGACCTAATGGAATCATGGACAAACAATTTCAAACTGAAACTTAACAGAGAGAAAACCAAATTCTTAATACTAACAAACTCTCACCAACCAATTACTTCTTCTACTTTTACTATTGGTAACAAAACTCATCCACTGGAGCATAATATGAAAATCCTGGGAATCATAATTGATCAACATCTCTCATTTGAACCACAAGTATCCAAATTTGTGTCTAATGTATTCAAATCATTATCCAGCTTATTTTCGAAAGAGAAAAACGCCTATAGTGCGACCTAAATCGGGAGATAGACGTTTGTCTCGCAAAGGTGCCCAAATCGGTATAATCGAAAGCTGGTTTTGGGCGTTTCCAACTGCACTCCGTCGCGGAAACGAATAAAGTTGGTGGGGGCGTGTCGGAGGCGTGGTGGAGGTGGAACTGGGGCGTGGTTATCAGCCGAGGAGAGATGGGCGTCTTTAGCTGATAATCGAAAAAAAGGCGTTTTTACCGTGATTTTGGGTCACTTTTTTTTTACCCTTTTTTTTTCATAAACAAGTCCCAAAAAAGTGCTCCAACTGCCCAGATGACCACTGGAGGGAATCGGGGATGACCTCCCCGGACTCCCCCAGTGGTCACTAACCCCCTCCCACCAAAAAAAAACCCACTTTAAAAACTTTTTTCCAGCCTGTATGCCAGCCTCAAATGCCATACCTACCTCCATGACAGCAGAACGTGTTCGATCCTCTCACAGCCTTTCCCTGGGTCAGATGTGGCTCTCGGGTGCAGGACAGGGTCATATCAGCATTGCATTGTGGTGGGTGTAGGGTATTGGGCTCCGTGATTTCATTAGCTTGTGTTACAGTCTCACGATGTTGGTAGTTGGCAGTTGGTAGGCTCTTCTCCCATGGTGCTTTTCCCCCTGCCTACTGGGTCAGAGTGTGCCCTGTTGTGTTTCCTGTTGTAGTCCATGCAGTAGTGGCCATTTTTGTAAGCCAGTTTTAGTTCCCTTTCCTGTGTTAGCCACGTTACAGAACTTAGTTCTTACCTTGAATGTGGCTGAAAGAGGGCATTGTACAGCATTCTGCCAGCTCTGACCTACTGCTCATCTCAGTACCAGGGAGACTCGTTGCCAGTGGGGCACAACCTCTGATTTGCAGTTAACTGTGAGTAAAGGCGGTTATTCCAATAAAGGATGTTTTCAGAGAGATTAGTCTTCAGGTGTCAACTGGTGTGCCAATGTTATATAGTAGCAACCAGTCCTAGAGGCCTGCGTGTATGCAGGTCCCTGGAGCATTTTTAGTGGGTACCGCAGTGCACTTCAGCCAGGTGGCCCACCCCCCCACCTGTAACACTTGTGCTGGTAAATGGGAGGCCTCCAAAACCCACTGTACCCACATGTAGGTGCCCTCTTCACCCCTAAGAGCTATGGTAGTGTTGTACATTTGTGGGTAGTGGGTTTTGGGGGAGGGGGTTGGGGGCTCAGCACCCGTGGTAAGGGAGCTATGCATGTGGGAGCTTTTTCTGAAGTCCACCGCACTGACCTAGGGTGCCCAGTTGGTGTCCTGGCATATCAGGGGGGGCGAGTGTACTACGAATCGTGGCCCCTCCCACGACCAAATGGCTCGGATTAGGACGTTTTTGAGCTGGGCGTTTTTAGTTTCCATTATCGCTAAAAAAACAAACGCCCAGCTCAAAAACGTCCATTTTTTCGAAAATACGGTTTGGCCCGCCCCTTCACAGACCCGTTCTCGGAGATAAACGCCCATGGAGATAGGCATTTCCGTTCGATTATGCCCCTCCACGGAAACTAAAAAGATTAAGACCTTATTTTCAAAACACAATTTTAGATCATTAACTCAATCCTTGGTACTATCAAAATTTGATTACTGCAATGTGGTCTATGCAGGACTTAAGACCTCATTAATCAGAAAATTACAAACTGCTCAAAACACAAAAGCTTATCTTGTACTTAAAGTTACCCGATACTCCAAAGTGACCCCACTTCTACTCAAACTACACTGGCTACCTATAGGTTCACCAATTACTTTCAAATTATGTGCATTCATCCACCAAATAATTTATGGTTCATCCCAATCTTACATGCAGAATCTTATAGAGCTATCAACACGCAATGCTAAAAAATCATCCAGAGGCTTTCTTGTATTACACTTCCCTCAATGTAATAAAATAAAAAATAAAATTAGCCACAATGCTGGATTTTCATACCAAAGTACAACCAGATGGAACCTTTTGCCCAAACTCCATCAAACTGAAGACTATCTCTTATTTTGTAAACTATTCAAAAATTAACTTGATAAGATCGACCTCTAACAATAAAAATAATTAAACGTCTGACTAAACTTGCAATAACAACAACTCTGACCATATTCACATTCTATACTATGTATTACAAATATGTTATATGATCAGGATTTTATGTTATGCTGTTATTAGTAATTATATATATATATATATATATATATATATATATATATATATATATACATACACACACATACACACTTTCTATGTAATCAGAGTGCCTTATCAGTTTTACTTTTGTTATACAGTGAGACACATTGAACTTGAATCTTATTTCAGATAATGTGGGATATAAATAAAATAAATAAACACTCCCATGAGCTGGGTTTCCTCCCACCCAGGACCTCCTAGTTATTCCCCTTAGTGACTCTTCCTTCCACCAGGTCTCTGAGATACCTATTATATCTACCTTTTCATTTAGTGCTATGTACTTTAACTCTCCTATCTTACTTTTTAAGCTTCCAGCATTTGTATACAGTCACTTCAAAGTTTGTTTTTTCCTTGCATCTTCAAGCTAATTAGAAGTTGACAGAGGTAATTTGCAACCTTTGATCTGTTCTATCCTTAAACACTCCAGGCTTTCTTTCATCTTTGTTGAAACCTCACTATTGGGATTCCCTAAATGTCCTGTTATAATATTATCCTTCAAGGATACCGCACTCCGAACCATGTGCTCCTGAGCAACTGCCAGCTTCCCCCCTCCCCATTCTAATTTAAAAGCTGTTCTATCTCCTTTTTAAATGTTAGTGCCAGCAGCCTGGTTCCATCCTGGTTAAGGTGGAGTCCATCCTTTTGGAATAGGCTCCCCCTTCCCCAGGATGTTGCCCAGTTACTAACAAATCTAAATTCCTCATTCCTGCACCATTGTCTCATCCACACATTGAGACCAGAGCTCTGCTTGTTTCATGGACCTTGCGCATAGAATTGGGAGCACTTCTGAAAATACTACCCTGGAGGTTCTGGATTTTAGCTTTCTACCGAAGAGCCTAAATTTAGCTACCAGAACCTCCCTCTCACATTTTTCTATGTCATTGGTACCCACATGGTACCCAGCTGGCTTTTCCCTAGCACTTTCTAAAATCTTATCTAGGTAATGTGTAAGGTCCGCCACCTTTGCACCAGGCAGGCAAGTAACCAAGCGATCCTCACTTCCACCAGCCACCCAGCTATCTACATGCCTAATGTTTGATTCTCCAACTAATACGGACATCTTAACCCTTCCCTCCTCGGCAGAATTCCCTAGAGACACATCCTCAGTGTAAGAAGATATTGTATCCCCTACGGGACAGATTCTGGCTACAGGATCACTTCCTGCCTCTGGAAGGTGATGCTCTCCCTTCAAGTGACCTTTTTGTTCCATGGGAGCACAGAAGTTGCTAGACTTGAAGTGGGACTTCTCTACTATATCCCTGTAGGCCTCCTCTATATACCTCTCTGTCTGTCATTTCCTCCTGCTACTGTAGCCTGTAATGGTGCACCTACCATACATAGCATGTAAATGGAAGCATGATGCACACATGGACAAAGCATAGAATATAGAATACTGTAAGTTACATGTGTCCCTGCTGCATTTAGGCATCTGCACTTACCTCAGATCTATGGCTGTTGTAACAGAAGGCACCTACATGCGCCAATATTGGGTTATGTTAATATTATGTAATGAAACCTAGGTGGCCATTTTTCATTATAGAACAGGCTCCCACCACTCAGTCTTGATGCACCCAAATTCAGCCACCCAGTTGTAGAATTGCCCCCTTATTGTCACCAGAATGTCTTAAGGTGATCCTATCTTTCTCTCTTATAATGAAGGCATCAAAGTGCTATTATGCATTAAAAAAATTGTTTAGAATCTAAGATTGATGGTGAGCTTGATTTGGTGAGTATTCCTGTGAGCTTTGGTCTTTTAGGGTTTTTTGGAGATGTTGGAAGATGGCATCTGAAAGGACCATCAGTTTAGTTTCTTTTGTTAGCGAGTAGGATAAGCTGTTAATTCTTACAAGTTTTTTTTAAAGATGAAAGATCTTGTTTTACGTGGGCAAAAGATCCACATTGTTATTGATGTGACAAGAGCTATTCATTTGTGTTGGAAACAGGACCGCCCCGAACCAAAAATATGCCCTGTGTGACACCCCCCTTAGAGCTCCTATCCAGACCACTGTGTCACAGCCAAGCAAGTAAGGCAATGGATAGGACACAATTTTGGAGCCCCCACCTCCCCTGCGTCCTGTGTGGCTACACTGCCCGCATACGGCTTGCTATGGCCCTGGTTGGAAATCATTTCTGCAGAAGAAGGCTATTGCTACTGTGGCCCCCTTGAAGTTCCCCTGCAAATGTTTAATCACATTTCAAGAGAACCAGTATGTTTCTTTAATAGATTCTACACAACTAGATAAGTTACTTTTCAAGATAAAGTTCTTTGAATGTCATATCTCTGAGAAAGGTAGTTTGGAGGGTGGGATATAAACAATATAGAAAGTGCATGTGGGGGTTTCCTCACCCATGCCTTACCTAGGAAGGTTTCTTTTTTTCGTTTTTGTGATTCTATGTGCTCTCCCTATAATGATGGCTACTTTAAGACTTTTGTTTCTTGATCCTATCTTTTTTATTTTTTTGTATTACCTTCTTTGATTGCCTTGTTATTTTTAGATTGTAAAAATTCAAAATGCAATTAAAACAGAATGACAGCTCAGTAGGCGAACATTTCTCAAAGGATGTTCAGTCCCTTAATGACCTTACAATAAAGGCGCTTAAAGAAAAGTTCAGTAGCACACAGGAATGGAAAATGTTTGAAATCAGAATGATCAAACACTTTGAAACTAACACAAAAGGACTCAATGGAGATACTGGCTTTTAAATTCATTATCAGATTGAGGCTTTGAACTGTGGCATCACCTCTGTCTGTCCCCCCCCCCCCCCCCACTCCCTTTCAGTGAACCATAATAATATATGCAGACAGCCTAATACCTGGATGGGTTTGTGTCATTTAACCCCCTCCTCCCCAATATTCAGCCAGCAATGGGCAGCACGTTTGCTGTCTTCCGCCAGTGTTAAATCTGGATATTCAATACTGGGCCATTTCCGGCAACCGGCATTGAATATACAGTTTCATTTTTGATTGCAACAACTTAACCAGTTAAGCTTATATTAAGTGCTAACCAGTTAAATGCTTAGCAGTTAAAGGTAGACCTGCTATTTATGTGGCCTATTTAACCACTAAACATAGCCGGTTTGGCACTGAATATCTACCCCTAACCAGCTATTTCACGCAATATAGCCGATTAGCAGCTAGCCCATAACTGTGGACATTCAGAGGGAGATAACCAGTTATGTCCCACTGAATATCCATGGTTAGGTGTTAAAATGCTATTTAACTGGCCAGGAGCCAGTTTTGAATATCGGGCCTATTGTTTCTACCCTCATCAGTAGTCCCAGAAAAGCAAGTAGTAAGCCCGCGTTGGGCTTACTGCCGATCTGTAAAAGGGCCTTTCAGGTTTTATGTTAAATAAACACATGATTTTCAATAACCTGAGGGATGTAGTTGCTAATACAGGCTACCATTAAGACATGTTATTTTAACTTCAACCTCGTTTATTAGTAACCAGGTCTCATTGCATAAAATGGAATCTGTGGTAAAACAACATGAGTTAAAGTAAAATAAAATGTTAACATAGCACAGGTTAGTAACTAATTCCCTAAGAGTCATGGATGACTCAGCTCATATGCTATCAAGAATTAGAATGCTGTGTAAAACCACTATCAGAAGTTACAGGGTGTAATGCCAACTCAAGAAAACAGTCCAGGAATTTAAGGGCCCTTTCACTAAGCCCTGTAAGTGTCTACGCGCGCCTAACCTGTGCCAAAATGGACTTACCTCCCGACTACTGAGTGGCTCTTCTGGTAATTTCATTTTTGGCACGCATCTGAAAAACATTTTTTATTTTCTGGCACGTGTAGCAGACGCAGGTAAAGTGGCATCTGACGTTCGTAGGTCAATACCGCACAAATTCTTCACTGCTAGGTCTATGACTGGTGGTAAGGTCTGAGACTCAAAATGGACGCGTGGCAATTTTGATTTTGCCACACATCCATTTTCAGGGAAAAAAAGAGGCCATTTTTACAGGCGCATTGAAAAATAATTCTGTGTGCACCCATAAACCGCGCTTACACTACCGCAGGCCACTTTTTACCGCAGCTTAGTAAAAGGATCCCTAAGACTTTTAAACGGGCCATTTTACCAAACAGTACTGAAAAGTGGCCTTAGCCACAAGGGTGATTCCCATGTATTAAGGCCAATTTTACCGCTGAGGTAAAAGGGTTGATTTTTCTTACTAATGGCCACGCACTAATTTTCCCATTAGCACATGGCCATTAGTGTGTGAGCCCCTACCACTACCCATTATATAGGTGGTAAGGGCTCATATGCTAAGCACGTGCTAATCAGATAGCATGCGCAATATAACTGCACTAAGGGAAACAGGAAGCCTATATAGTTCTCCAACCAAGTAGCTGAAAAAATAAAAGCAAATGAGGCTTTGTTCAAGAAATACAAAAGAACGCAACGAGAGGATCATGGAAAAGATTATCGGATTAAACTCAAAGAAATGAAGAGGGAAATACGGCTGGCGAAAGCGCGAGCAGAAGAAAAAATGGCTAAAGATGTAAAGAGAGGTGACAAGATCTTTTTCAGATATATTGAAGAAAGGAGAAAAGACAGGAATGGAATTGCGGACTGAAAGATAATGAGAATGGTTATGTGGAGAGTGAGGAGGATAAAGCGAATGTGCTAAACAATTATTTCTCTTCAGTGTTCATGGAGGAAAATCCTGGTGAAGGACCGTGGTTGGCTGCCGAAGGAATATCTGGGAATGGAGTGGATACTGCGCCATTTACGGAAGAAAGAGTTTGAAAATCTGAAGGTGGACAAAGCTATGGGGCTGGATGGGATACATCCCAGGACACTGAGAGAGCTCAGGGAGGTCCTGGCGGGACCTCTTAAAGATTTATTTAATAGATCTTTAGAGACGGGAGAGGTTCCATGAGATTAGAGACGAGTGAATGTGGTCCCTCTTCACAAAAGTGGAGACAGGGAAGAAGTGGGAAACTACAGACCAGTAAGACTCACGTCAGTGGTAGGAAAAATAATGGAGTCGCTGCTGAAAGAAAGGATAGTTAACTTTCTAGAAGACAGTGGGTTACAGGACCTGAGACAACATGGCTTTACTAAAGGAAAATCCTGCCAAACGAATCTCATTTACTTCTTTGACTGGGTGACAAAAGAAATGGATGAAGGCCATGTGCTAGATATAATCTACTTGGATTTCAGCAAAGTCTTTGATATGGTCCCCCACAGAAGACTCATGAATAAGCTGAAAGGGCTGAACTTAGGACTGAAAGTGGTGAACTGGATAGAAAACTGGCTGGCAGGTGGCAGGTGACAGGTGACAGGTGGCAGAGGGTGGTGGTAAATGGAATCTGCTCAGAGGAAAGGATGGTGAGTAGTGGGGTTCCTCAGGGGTCGGTGCTGAGGCCCATTTTGTTTAATAGATTTGTGAGAGATATTGCTGAAGGGTTGGAAGGAAAGGTTTGCCTTTTTCGGATGACAAGAAGATAGCCAATAGAGTGGATACTCTGGAGGGAGTAGAAACGATGAGGAGGGATCTCCAAAAGTTAGGAGAATGGTCGAGGGTCTGACAGTTAAAATTTAATAAGAAAATCTAACCAAGCAGCGCAAAGACTGCAGAACAATAGTAGATACAAACTCTGCAACTCAAACAGACAAACTAACAACCATTCAGTGAAAGGTGGAGAAAAAAAGCCTCAGTAACGCCACCCAGCCAGCCTGAAGTAACAAACTATAAGGCGTGGGCCCAGCGCACCATCATGTGGCTCAAAAAACCCTCACTCCTTATTGTGCTGAAGTGTTTACTGAAACGTGTCCAAAAAAACTATTAAGGTGACAAACATGTGCATACATGTAGAACACAGAATACAGTTCAAATCAATTCCCTTCAGTTCAATTACGTTCCATACAATCCAATTCAATGGTAATCAACAATCCTGATGAGACAACCCCAAAGCACTTAACTTCAAATTCTTCTATTTCATCCTTTTCATATAGAGCTTCACTGTCGATAGCATCACCAGCCGGTCTGTTCATCCAAAACAACCAACAGGGAGTCCCCGTTTCGCATAAGCTGCATTAGGGGTTCTGATCCTGTGTTTGGTCCGCTGTACTGCAAACCTGCTTAGGTTGGGTTGTCCTAACTACGCAGTCCTAACCAGTGAATTGTAATGCCTGACATTGTTGAACCGATATGTTTTCCCCATCTGGATTCCTCAGCTTGCTTGTCAGCCCAAAATATGTAAGAGTATCAACAAATTGAGAACAAGTAAGAAGACAGTTGTCACTATGAAAAAACCCCCAATACAAACCACCAACAGGCTGTATTAGCATATATAATTCATCTCAAGTCACTGGCCAGGCCACCAATTGAAGAGACATCTGCAACAATATTCAAGTATTGTGGCCCAGTTGATCAGTTTTTGAACACATAATAAGCAGGCGAAGTGTGTTCTGCTCCATTATTACATCACTCAGTAATAAACCTGTCTGACCTGTTGCTTTCTAACCCCTCTATATACAAAGCCGCATGACAAAGCCAACACAGCCCATTCAAAGTAAATGGGCTGTGTCGGCATTAGTGCACTGGCAGCTGCTAGCTCAGCTTTGTAAACGAGGGGTTAGATGGGGCAACCAACTCACTCACCCTCAATGCACCAAAAAACACTTTTACCAAACAGATAAGCCAATTGAAAAAGTCTCACTTCAAAAGGGGAAAAAAGAGATAGTTAAAGTGCACATATTCAAAAATAACCATGTGATACCGTAGCATGTCCCATGGTAGGTCCATTTTTTCCTGCAGTAGGCATGCGTTAGCACCTAAAACAACTTAGTAAAAGGGCCCCTGAGCTACATGTCATATGACAAATGGCTTAAAAAAAGTTTGTGTAAATCTTAGCTTAAATACTTGGGGCCCTTTTACTAAGTGGCAGTAAGCCCAACATGGGCTTGCCACTCACTAAACAGGAAGTACCACCGGGCTACCGCAGCAGCCTAGCTGTACTTCCCACCCCTAGCGCGTCATAATATCTGGCATTACAAAAATGTATTGAAGTGGCGGTAAGGGCTCTCCCCCCCCCCCCCCCCCCCCGAAATGACCATGAGGCAAGTGCTTTAATTGCTGCATGGCCATTTCCTGTAGGAAAGAGAGACTTCCCTTTTACCTGCTGTGGTAAAAGGGGGCCTTGGCGCACAGGCCACAGTTTGCTAAAAGGGGCCCTCGGTTAATAAGACTGTGGAGTGTAATGAAAATCAAAATTATTTTTTCAGTACACGGTCTTAGGAAAAGTCGGACTACATCTATTTAAGAGTCTCTTCCCACTGCTGGAACTTTATTTCATTGATGTAAGTTCTGTCTTACAACATCCTGTATGCCAGTAGTTCTCTGGTTGCCATGCAACATATCATTTGCAATTATATGCTATAATTTCAGGCAACTTTTACATTTCGTTTTTTCTTTTCCATTTTTTGACACAATAACATTTTCTCCTGAATGATCTAATTTCCATTGATAAGGATAGCGTCTGCCTTGAAGACATGCTTTTCCATTTACTGGTTGACACATCTGCATTCTTTTCAATTTGATCATTCTGAAACAAAAATGAACATGCGGAGTAGAAATCAGACAGCTGGGAATTCTAAACCTTCATTTTCTTTTCTCCAAGTCTGTATTTTCATTTGAGAAAAAGAGAAAGGTACTTAACCTCACAGCTATGTGCAGGAAAGATAAATCAGGTTTAGAAGCAAAAATTACAGCAACAAGGTATATGAAAGAAATGCAACAGAAACTTAATTTTGTCCGATTACTGTATAATATCTGATACATTCTTACCTTAAATGTATTGCTCATAAACAGAGAAGATTTGACCAAAAGTAATTTGGCTACCTACAGGCCACTCTGATAGCAATGAGTAGGAAATGGCACTCCAACAGAGACATAGGGTTCTCTATGTATTATGATTGTTTAGCATAAAGAAAAGATTGTATATCTGCACTGTCATGCCCAGTGTGTGGCCTGGTATTCGCATCATTATGTAGACTGTATTGGGTATTGAAGATTACCATGATTACAACTGTATCATAAGACCTAAGCAAAACAATTTTTTTCAAATCCAGGCAGATGGAAATGCATTAGGTAATTGATGGTGTGGGGGTGTTGCCATTATAGTAGACTGTTTATATGGATAATTTAGGAATTAAAATACTCACTGTCCTATTTAATGTTCAACCATTGACAGGGTTGAAATGCCATTTGGAAAAGTGCCTTCTCAGAAACTAAGTTGAAGTGAAAGTAATAATTACTGGCACTTTCAGATCAGAAGCACTGGACTTAGAATATTTGATGAAGTAACCTTGCTTGGAATGATAAACTTAGCATGGGGAAGGATAGCATTGCTACGTAACCTAAAAGCGACCTATGAACTGACCAGCTTCCGTAAACTACTAAAGACCCATCTCTTCGACAAGATATACCACAAAGACCAAAACATGTGAAACCCCCACATATATCTAGAAATGTTAATAATGCCTTCTGTTTCAGCATTATCATCTATTCCTTTACCATTCAAACCAAAATCTTTCTGTAATACTAAATGTTTACCCTCTTCTCATTTCCACTATCCATGATGTATTGTAAGCCACATTGAACCTGCAAAGAGGTGGGAAAATGTGGGATACAAATGCAATAAATAAATAAATAAATATTAGAGTTCAGTGAGAATAAGGCTTTCAGAATCATTGCTAAAGCTGACGGTTTTGCTTGATATAATTTGGGTGCCCTCAGCTTTAGCTCGGAGATGGCACATAACATCAGCTGAGACATTCACCCTGTAAGGAGGGAATGCTGGTGTTAGTTGGGGAGGGGAAACATAGAAGGGAGGAATGGGGGATTGGATAGGTAGCTAGGCATAGATATGGCAGTTGGCAACTGTGAGAAATGAAGATTCTATTGGTGGGATTTGGGGAATGAAGAGGGACTTGAGTAGGCAGGAAAATTATTGTGAGGAATTTTGTGGGTGTAGAACAGTGGAGTGGTGTGGGTTCGGATAGGAGATTAATGTGGTAACCTTAGTAACATAGTAGATGATGGCAGAGAAAGACCTGTACGGTCCATCTAGTCTGCCCAACAAGATAAACTCATATGTGCTACTTTATGTGTATACCTGACTTTGATTTGTATCTACCATTTTCAGGGCACAGACCATAGAAGTCTGCCCAGCACTAGCCCCTTCTCCTAACCACTAGCCCGGCCTCCCACCACCGGCTCTGCCACCCAATCTTCGCTAAACTTCTGAGCATCCATTCCTTCTTAAAAGGATTCATTTATGTTTATCCCACACATTTTTGAATTCCGTTACCGTTTTCCTCTCCACCACCTCCCGCGGAAGGGCATTCCAAGTACCCACCACTGTCTCTGTGAAAAAATACTTCCTGACATTTTTCTTGAGTCTACCCCCTTCAATCTCATTTCATGTCCTCTAGTTCTACCACCTTCCCAACTAACTCCGGAAAAGGTTCGTTTATGAATTAATACCTTTCAAATATTTGAACGTCTGTATCATATCACCCCTGTTTCTCCTTTCCTCCATGGTATACATGTTCAGGTCATCAAGTCTCTCCTCATACGTCTTGTAACGCAAATCCCATACCATTTTTGTAGCTTTTCTTTGCACTGCTTCAATTCTTTTTACATCCTTAGCAAGATATGGCCTGCAAAACTGAACACAATACTCCAGGTGGGGCCTAACCAATGGCTTATACAGGGACATCAACACTTCCTTTCTTCTTCTGGTCACACCTCTCTCTGTACAGCCTAGCAACCTTCTAGCTATGGCCACCACCTTGTCACACTGTTTCATCACCTTCAGATACTCAGATACTATCACCCCAAGATCCCTCTCCCCGCCCGTACATATCAGACTCTCACTGCCTAACACATACGTCTCCCGTGGATTTCTACTCCCTAAGTGCATCACTTTGCATTTCTTTGGATTGAATTTTAATTGCCAAACCTTAGACCATTCTTCTAGCTTCTGCAGATCCCTTTTCATGTTTTCCACTTCCTCCTGGGTGTCCACTCTGTTACAAATCTTAGTATTTTATTTATTTATTTATTTATTTGTTGCATTTGTATCCCACATTTTCCCACTTATTTGCAGGCTCAATGTGGCTTACAATGTTCCGTTATGGAATTCTGCATACCAGAGTAAAAGATACAATTGGTATTACATAAAGAACATGGATGACATAATAGAATTAAGCAATCAGGTATAGAGAGATAATATTCAGAATATCATCCGTAAAAAGGCAAACTTTACCTTCTAACCCTTCGGCAATGTCACTCACAAATAAATTGAATAGAATCAGCCCCAGCACCCATCCCTGAGGCACTCCAATGCTCACCTTTTCCTCATCTGAGCGATTTCCATTAACCACCTCCCTCTGGCGTCTGTCCGTCAACCAGTTCCTAAACCAGTTCACCATGTCGAGTCCTATCTTCAGCCTGTCAAGTTTATTCAAGAGCCTCCTGTGGGGAACCGTGCCAAAAGCTTTGCTGAAATCTAAGTAGATTATGTCTATAGCACGTCCATGATTCAATTCTCTGGTCACCCAGTCAAAGAATTCAATGAGATTCGTTTGGCACGATTTCCCTTTGGTAAAACCATGTTGTCTAGGATCTTGCAACTTATTGGCTTCCTGGAAATTCACTATCCTTTCCTTCAGCATCGCTTCCATTACTTTTCCAATAACCGAAGTGAGGCTTTCCGGCCTGTAGTTTCCAGCTTCTTTCCTATCACCACTTTTGTGAAGAGGGACCACATCCGCTGTTCTCCAATCCCACGGAACCTCTCCCACCTCCAAGGATTTATTAAACAAATCTTTAAGAGGACCCGCCAGAACCTCTCTGAGCTCCTTCAATATCCTGGGGTGGATACCGTCCGGTCCCATGGCTTTGTCCATCTTTAGATTTTCAAAGTTGTTCATACACACTCTCTTCCGTGAACGGTGCTATATCAACTCCATTCTCATATGTACTTTTGCCAGTCAATCGTGGTCCTTCTCCAGGAAGAAGATTAATATTTAGATTTAATATAGTTAAACCTTATGGTTTGAATCAAGAAAATGATTATACAGTATTTTTATAAAAACATTTTCTTATAAATAAACAATTTTCTTTTGATGAAAACACTATTTTCCGTTGATATTACACATTATTTGATCACACCCAAAAAAATTAATTTAAATTTTTAAATTTTTTAAATTTTATTTTTATTTCCATTTATATTTTTCAAAGTAAAATATTTTGAATACATTTTTTAAATATTACATTTTATTATTTAATTCAAATTGATCTTACTAAAATCTCTTGATATTTCTATAAAGACTTTTCAGTATAATTTTTGATTTTGATTTTAATTTTGAAGCTTTTTAATTTCATCACACACTTCAGGACCACTAATTGCAAGTGAAGTAGCTACCCATAGAAATACATTTTTTTTTGGACGTATGCACTTATTTAACTAAAGAAGATTGTATGTAACATCGCTACTGTTGTATTTCCATCTGCTGCAATAAGCAGGTTTTCATGTTACCGATCGAAATGTTGTTGTGTAATTACAAATATTACAACCCATGAATGATTTTATTTAAACAAGAGTAGGTTGTCACTGGTAACTTAAATGGAGGTTGACGAGTTCATTGATCGATGTTCAAACTTACATCATCACATTACAATGTCGGTGTCCTAATAAATTAGTTATGTTTTCATAGTATATGATCAGTGTACAACAGTTTAATAAGATCATAATTTAAAATACATTATGAGTTGGTTATTTTATTAAAGAAAAAATGACGGTTAAAAATCAACGGTTAACGACCTATGACGTAACTGGGAGGTATATAAGCATGAACTGTTAATCAAACAGTAACGCTGTAATACAGCAGCAAAAAGAAGTGTTGGACGCTGAGCTGTGAAGGGGCGGACCGAACCGTATTTTCGAAAAAAATAGACGTCCATGTTTTATTCGACAATTTGTGAGCTGGTCGTTTTTGTTTTTCAGCGATAATGGAAAATGAAAGCGCCCAGCTCAAAAACGAATAAATCCAAGGCATTTGTTCATGGGAGGGGCCAGGAATCGTAGTGCACTGGTCCCCCTCACATGCCAGGACACCAACTGGGCACCCTAGGGGGCACTTTTACAAAAACAAAAAAAAAGGTAAAAGAGCTCCCAGGTGCATAGCACCCTTCCCTTGTGTGTTGAGCCCCCCAAATCTCCCTCAAAACCCACTGCCCACAAATCTACACCATTACTATAGCCCTAAGGGGTGAAGGGGGGCACCTACATGTGGGTACAGTGGGTTTGGGGGGGTTGGACGACTAAGCATTAAGCAGCATAATTGTAACAGGTAGGGGGGGATGGGCCTGGGTCCACCTGCCTGAAGTCCACTGCACCCCCTAACAACTGCTCCAGGGACCTGCATACTGCTGCCAGGGAGGTATGACATTTGAGGGTGAAAATAAAAAGTTGTGAAACATCATTTTTTTGTGGTGGGAGGGGGTTAGTGAGCACTGGGGGAGTCAGGGGAGGTCATCCCCAATTCCCTCTGGTGGTAATCTGGTCATTTAGGGCACTTTTTGGGGCCTTATTCGTGAAAAAACAGGGGCCAGGAAAAGTGCCCTAAATTCTAGCTACAAACGCATACTTTTTTTCCATTATCGGCGAAAGGCGCCCATCTCTGTTCGGGTGATAACCATGCCCCAGTCCCGACTTCACCACGCCTCTGACACGCCCCCGTCAACTTTGTACGCTTCCGCGATGGAGTGCAGTTGAAAACGTCCAAGGACGGCTGTCGATTATACCGCGTTATTCGTTTTTTGTGAGATAAACGTCCATCTCCCGATTTAGGTCAGAACTTGGGCGTTTTTCTCGTTCGATTATAAGCAGGATGGTGAGCATTTTGTCATTTTATTTAGCATTTCATATGGGTCAAAATACTTAATTAAAATACATTTTTATTATTTTTTCATTTTAGGTTTTTTATCACACATTTTGCAAAGGTTGTATTTTTAACACCACCTTTTTTTTAGGTATGTATATATTATTTATATATACAGTTACATACATTGTAACACGCTTGAATGATATGTATTGCACACATATTCTATCCACCTCTCCTTTTATATGTTTTGATTTTTAAATTTATAGATTATCTGTTGATTTATGTTAATGTTCTAGATTTATATTATGATGACTTTTTTCTGTATATTTTAATTAAATTTCATTATTATTATTTAAATATGATTTGAGTGTTTGCCTTATTATACTGAGTGTCTAAACATGTTTTGATTTTTTTATCTGATTTATATATATATATATATATATTTTTTTTTTTGTTACATTTGTACCCCATGCTTTCCCACTCATGGCAGGCTCAATGCGGCTTACATGGGGCAATGGAGGGTTAAGTGACTTGCCCACAGTCACAAAGAGCTGCCTGTGCCTGAAGCAGGAATCGAACTCAGTTCCTCAGGACTAATGTCCACCACCCTGACCACTAGGCCACTCCTCGACTCCATATATGTAATTGGTTTATATATAATGTTATACTTTTGCATGTTTTGATTTTTATTTTGTAGTATTACCCCTGACGCAGCCTGAGGGTGAAACGTGGCGGTATTGTTGTTTGCTTTTAGACCTTTGGGTCTTCTATTAAACTTCATTGTTTTACCATTCTGCTTTTTTAGTTGATATTTATTCTTGTAAGCAGAGTGTTGCCTTTTTATTTTTTGTAACAACTGAGTACCTGCAACTCCAGAAGTAATGACTTCCTATAAACACACCTTTTTAGACTACAAAAACTCCTGCATTACTGGCACACTCATTGATTTTCCCTGCGTCACAAAAGTCGTGGGGTCTTCTCCTTCCATGCGAGTCTGACGCAGACTCTCTTCACTGTCCAACTCTGCACCATCTCCCAAGACTGCTGGTGGGTACAGCTGTGCCAGCAGACTCCGTATCTCCTGAATTAAGCTGACCATTTTGAGGAAGGTAGGACTAACATCCCCCCCTGTTGCCTCCAACAGCCAAAGTGTGCTCTGGAGTTCCCAAGCCTGGACCATGCACCACAAAAGCATTCATCGGTCAAGGTAAAAGTGTTGTTGAACCAGGTTCCCATCGAAAACCCAGGCCTTGGATTTCCTTTTCTCCATCAGAAAAAAGACCCCCCAAAAAAGCATCTTGTGGAGCAACTCAACAGGCAGTCATCTTGATTAAGCTCCTCCCTCTGTACCTTCTTTTTTCTGTAGTTTGAATTTTGCCATGGAAATGTACACAGATTTTAAAAATACATTTTATATGTTATTTCATTCCCTTAACCTACATATCAGCCCCAGGAAAGTGTCCTCTCAAAAAAAGCTGAAAATGGATGCATTGTGGAAGACAATTTTCAAACAGCTTAAGTGCTTTTTACCTGCATGAATTGCTTGAAATGGAGGAAGAAACATAATAGGGTATGCATTATATTGTTTATTTAGTTGCATTTCGCAAATGCTTCTACCAAAAGACCAAAAGCACTTTACAGTGCTATTACATTTATATGTTACCTTCCTCCAGCAAAAGACCCAGGGTGGCTTTCAGCTTCTATTGACAAAAACATATTCACCACATGCACTAAAAAAGAAAAAAAATCAGATGTAATAATATATCAAATGATGACATCAATGGAAGAGGATGTTACCAATCAAGCAGCAGGAATGAGAACAGCTGCTTGGGGGTAGGGACTTAGTAGCAAGCAATCGTGTTCCTCTGGCAACTCAGTTTCAACTTGTCCCTTTCAGTTTTGAGATTTGTTACAAGTATTTTCTTTTTGAACATTAGTGGATAAAAATACTCACAGATCTAGTTTCAATGTGCACAATTCAGAATTTGCCCCAGAAATAACTTTTAAAAAGGTTGTATGCACAGTACATAGTAATGTAATAACACAGTAGATGATGGCAGATAAAGACCCACACGGTCCATCCAGTCTGCCCAACAAGGCAGCCATAGCTGCACCCGTCACTCCAGTCAGGTTAAATTCCTTCATGATCAAATATTGGCATCAGAAACAGGGCAGCTGGCTATTTGCCACAATGTAAACCAAATATAGGCAGTTGTATTTGATGCAATGTTGGAAGAGTGGTTTTATAATTTTGACTGCAATATAGCTACATTCATTGTCAATTCCTGATTAAACCCAAACCAACAATGTTGCTAATTGACAACACTTTACTCAGTATCAACCTTAAGATGTCTTCCCCTCTCCCTCTGAGATAGATCACATGATACGTTGTGATATAAAATGTGGTCAATAGAACCTACTGGGGAGACTCAATAATAATAATAATAATCAATCATAACAATATAAGTTTCCCTACAAGTGTTTCAAAGAAACATTTTTGGAACATCAGAAAGTGAGTAAAATCCAAATCATGTTTCACAATGAACACTGTGTACCATCACCAGTAATCCTCATCAGTCCTTTTCCCCATTTTTTTCAAAAGATTTTTTCAAATTTGTCCAAAAAGTATATTATATGTAAATTCCAATCAGTTTTATATAAATTTTCATGTAAATAAACCATTATCTCAGAATTGTAGATTCTCTATTTTGAAGTATGCAGACTCCACAAGAACCCGGTCTGACATAGCGCTACTTTACAATCCAGCTGCACCATGGAATAGCTGTGGCATCCATCTTTGAGGAATAGCTCCCCACATATGAGATGTGCCTGGAACTTTTATGAGATGAAACCTAATTCCCTAGTGCAACTGGATTAGTGAAACATAGCACTAGCTTGGACTGAGTTCTTGTGCAATCTGAATACCTCAAAATAGAGAATCTGCAATTCTGAGATAAATGTTTATTTACATGAAAATTTGTATTGAACTGTTTGAAGTGAAGAGATGCTAGCTTTATTGGATTTTACATATCATATACTTTTTGGAACATTTTGAAAAACATCTTTTGAAAAAATTGGGGAAAAGGACCAATGAGGATTACTGGTGATGGTACACAGTGTTCTTTATGAAACACCAATTGTATTTCCCACCTTCTGATGGTGATATAAAATATACCGTAACTATCGGCTTGATGTTTTACTGAGAACTTAAGTAATAAATTGTAAAAAAACTAGTGTTCATCAGCATAAAACAAATTTAGATCAAAATGGTTTCAGTAGTGCAGCTTTCAGTATCATACACACATATTAAAAGACTTACAGCACGCCATTCATCACTAAGCAAAAATTCCAAAGGTTCTATATTCATAGGTTCACTCAAAACAATAGCTTTCAAATTATTTAAAGTATTTTCTAGTATATACTCATCTGAATAATAGAAAATGTCAGGTCAGGGACTTAACCAACTTCACTCAGGGGCCCTTTTACAAAGTGGTGGTAAGCCCAACGCGGGCTTACTGTGCATCAATATGGAGCTACCACTGGCCCAATGCAGACATCAATGGTAGTTCCAACCCTAGCATGCACCATTTCCCCATACTAGTGAAAATAGGGCAGTTACCTGACAGTAGGATTAGCGTGGGAGCCCTTACCACCACCTCAATGGCTGGCGGTAAGTGCTCACCCTCACATGGCCACACGGTAAGAGCAATCTTACTGCATGGCCATGGCTATTTTCAAGCCAAACAGAGAGGGTAATCAGCATACATAAAAAGTACACAAACAAAAAAAGCACCACTGGGCCTTCAAGACTGCAAGAGGATGAGGCAAATACAGGAGATTACCTATTTTGTGGCTGTACGTTCTGACAGCCTCATTTGATGACTTTTTTCCAAACCCCTCCTTTGGAGGACAGGCTTCGGATAAACACACACTTAACATTACTGACCACCGAATCACGGTATCGGATAGACACAAATTTAACATTTCTTACAGCTGAACCTCGACCCCTGAGGCAGGTGTCATTTGACGCCGAAACACGGCCCATGCCGGGTCATTTATCAATAAAATACTCCTGTTGTCTTGAAGGCCTAGTGGTGCTTTTTTTGTTCATGGCTATTTTCAGCCTTTTTTTTTACTTGCTGTGGTAAAAAAAGGCCAGAGCATGTGGTAAAAACGGCCCCTGCCACTAGCACAGGGCCCCTCAGTGTTACCACAACAGATTACCTTTACTGGGAGAACTTGCTATTTGGGCAACAATAAATGTGGACCATGTAGTGTTTGTCCGTATGCTTTGACAATAACCACTTTTAAACATTCATTAACAAGGAAAACTTTTAGATTGAAACATACTTCAGATTGTAATACAGCATGTGCAAACTATATTGTCCAGTGGCCATGTTGATTACTGTATGTGGGGAAGACTAAAAGAATGGTCAAAAGAAGAATTGTTGAACATCACAACCAGTGGCGTACCAAAGGGGGGCGGTGGGGGCAGTCCGCCCCGGGTGTCGGCGGGTGGGGGGGGGGTGCTCCGTCATCTCCTGCCACCACCCTGTGGTTTTTTAAAAAATCCATTCAGCGAGCGAGGCAGGCAGCGCCTCGTGTCTGCCCTGCTGTGTAAAAAGAAAATCGCCTCGCTGGCATCGGGCCTTCTCTCGCTATGTCCCGCCCACTTTTGAGGTAACTTCCTATTTCCTCGAGGGCGGGACATAGCGAGAGAAGGCCCGACGCCAGCGAAGCGATTTTCTTTTTACACAGCAGGGCAGACACGAAGCGCTGCCTGCCTCACTCGCTGAATGGATTTAAAAAAAAAACGCAGGGTGGTGGCAGGAGAAGAGGGTTCTGTCGCTCTCCACGGAGGGGGGGGGCTCAGATGGGAGAAGGAGGTGGGGGAGCTCAGAGGGGAGAAGGGGACTGGGGAGGGGTGTGCTCATAGGGGCTCTCAGAGGGGAGAAGGGAATTGGGGAGGGGAGGGGTGGGGGGAGCTCAGAGGGGAGAAGGGAATTGGGGAGGGTGGGGGAGCTGAGAGGGGTTCTCAGAGGGGAGAAGGGAATTGGGGAGGGGTGGGGGGAGCTCAGAGGGGTTCTCAGAAGGGAGAAGTGAACTGGGGAGGGGTGGGAAGCTCAGAGGGGTTTGCAGAAGGGAGAAGAGAATTGGGGAGGGGTGGGGGAGCTCAGAGGGGAGAAAGGAACTGGGGAGGGGTGGGGGAGCTCAGAGGGGTTCTCAGAAGGTAGAAGGGAACTGGGGTGGGGGAGCTCAGAGGGGTTCGCAGATGGGAGAAGGGAATTGGGGAGGGGTGGGGGGATCTCAGAGGGGTTCGCAGAGGGGAGAAGGGAACTGGGGAGGGGTGGGGGAGCTGAGAGGGGTGTTCACAGGGTAGAAGGGGATTGGGGAGGGGTGGGGGTGCTCAGAGGGGAGAAGAGGTCTGAAGCTGTAACTGGGGTCTGACAAGGGGGCAGGAGGGAGAAGGGGTCCATGCCCTAGGGCAGGTGGGAGAATGGATCTGGGGCTGAAAAGGGGGGATGCAAAGCATGTGGTGGATGAAGGGGGCTGGAACTGGGGGCTGAAAAGGAGGGTATTTGGGATAAGGGGGCTAGTGCTGGAACTGTGGGCTGAAACGGGGCAGGGGCTGAAACTGGGGGCTTTAAAGGCGACAGGGAGAACTGGCTGGGGCTAATGCTCAGGACTGGTGAGAAAAAAGGGCTGGGGTTGAAACTAGGGGCTGAAAAGGGGACAGGGAGAAGTGGCTGGGGGCTGAAGCTCAGGACTGATGGGAGAAAAGGGCTGGGGACTGGTGGGATAGTGGGGCTGAAAAGGGGGGCAGGTGGGAGATGTGGGCTGGGGCTGGAACTAGGGGCAGGTGGAACTGGGGGCTGAAAAGGGGGGGGCAGAGATAGAGGGGACAGACCCTGGATGGAAGTGGGGAGCGTGAGGGAGGGCAGACCCTGGATGGAAGTGGGGAGCATGAGGGAGGGCAGACCCTGGATGGATGGGAGAGGGAGGGCAGACGGATTGAAGGGGCAGAGAGAAAGGGCAGATGGTGGGTGGAAGGGGGAGAGAGAAAGAGGGCAGACTGGGGCAAATGGTGGATGGAAGGGAGAGAGAGGGCAGACAGTGGATGGAAGGGACATTAGAGAGGGCAGACACTGGATGGCAGAGAGAGGGAGAGAGAGAGAGCAAAGACAGATCCTGGATGGAAGGAAGACAGTGAAAAGAAGATGAGGAAAGCAGAAACCAGAGACAACAAACTGTAAACATATATTTTTATTATTTTGCTTTAGGATATAGTATTGTAGCTGTGTTGTTTATAAATAGAACATGTAAATAAGGTAATCTTTTTATTGGACTAATTTTAATACATTTTGACTTAACTTTCAGAGAACAAAACCCCCTTCCTCAGGTCAGGATAGGATACTGTAACAGCACTATACTGTATTGACCTGAGGAAGGAGATTTTGGCCTCTGGAAGCTAAATGTATTAGTCCAGTAAAATGGTATTATTTTATTTTATGTATTTGTTTTATTTTTATTTGTTAGTTTGTAAAGTGGTGATTGGTATTTGTTAGTTTTTTCAAATTTACATCTGCTGTCTTTATATTTTGCACAGTACTAGGGGATATTTTCTGTTTCTGTGGTGTTGCATTGTATGCAGAGTCTGGCATCGGGGGTTCAGTTTAATTTTTGTCTAAATAGAAAGTTTATGATTACTTATTCTATAGTGGATTAGGGTGTATCTGTGTTTGTGAAAAAGACATGGCTTTCGGTTGGCATTGACTGTGCAGGATCGACGATCTGTACTAATCTGTCTGTTTTCGTTTTACAATAGGTGAATTAATGTTCTAGTGCTCACTGTAGTGTTTAAGATGCTTTCCTTTTCCTTGTGTGACTCGTACAAATTACTGCTTATGGTATGGAAGAATTGCTCTATAGGTCCTGAGTGTTTTGTATTCTCGGTATGCCTAGTACTGGATTTGGGGGGGGGGGGGTGTTAAAAAATGACCAGCCCCGGGTGTCAACTACCCTAGGTACGCCACTGATCACAACTGTTTAAATAGAAATATAACATCAGCACATTTTGTAGAGCATTGGAATAATGCTGGGCATTCTGTCAGTGACCTACAGCTTTTTTGTGTTCAAGATATACAAGAAAAGATGGAGGGGGCAATATAGATACATGGCTTTTACTTGATGAACAATGTTGGATTTTTACACTTAATACTGTCACCCCTCATGGGCTTAATTTAGAAATGGATTTAAGAACATTTCCTTGAATCACTTTATTTAAAATTTTGTGGGTTTTTTGGCCAATACCTCCTCTTTTTTACTTTCCCCCCATTCCATGTTTTCCTTCCTTCTGCCCTTTTCCTCTCCCCTTCCCCTTTCTTATCCCTTTCCTCTCTTCCCTTCTCCCCCTTTTTCCCTGTTTCTCTTCTGTTCCCTTGTTCCCCTTGCTCCCCTCCCCTTCCTTACCTTTCCCCTTTTCCTTTCCAATCCTTTCCCCCTCTTTCCATTCTCTCATTCTTATCCTTTTCTTCCCCATTTTCCCCTATTCCTTTTCTCCCCCTCTTTTACCACTGTCCCCAGTGTCTTCCTTTTCCCCTCTTCTTTGTTTTTGTTTCAGTCTTTCCCTCTTTACTCTTCCTTGCTTTTCCCTCTCCTTCCCCTTCCTTTCCTCTTCCCCTTGTCCCCTCCCACTTCCCCTACTTTTTCTCTTCCTCCTTCCCATCCCCAATTATCCCATGCATTTCCCCTCCTTCCCTGTCCCTCCCTCAACTTCCCTGTTTCCTCTTCTCCTTCCCTCTTTCCCTTTCCCTTTTCCTCTCCCCTCCTCTTCCCTTCTCTCCTCCTCCCTTTCACTCTTCCATTCCCTTCCCTTTCCCTTTTCTCTCCTCCCCTTCCCCATTTCCTGTTCCACCTCCTATCTTTATACCCTCTATCCCTATCACCCTATCCCCTTTCTTCTTTTGCCCATCTCTTATTTATTTTTCTTTTATTTTGTAGTTTTTAAATTGCTCTTTGGCTCTCATTTTGGTTCATGTTATTGGTCACCACTTATACATGCTCATTCCATTAATAATGGACTAGATTCTATAAATGGCACCTAAAAAATCGGCACTGAAAAATAGTGCTTAGTGCTGTTCTATAAACTACACTTAAAGTTAGGCACAGTTTATAGAATAATGCTTAGGTCTGGGAACCATGACTACATAATGTGCTACTGAGTGAATTTATAAATCCCTTTGATCAAAAGAACATGGCTTTCCATCTTATACCTCCTGTGATACCACTTCAGTCATTTGTTATTCATTGTTCATATAATCTTTTATATTTGGGTTATACCACCAGAAAATTATTATTGAGCATAGACACTGTGTTACTCATAAGATAACAGTTCAATTAATAGCACATTGTGATTGATTTCAACATCAGTTTGGAAAATTGAGAGTATGGATTTTGGACATGTTTTGCTTTCAAAATATGGGGGCGATTTTCGCAGAACCCTTTAGCAACAGGAACAACACTGAATCTTTAAGCTGCATACTGACATCTGAGTCTGACATCGGTGCCGGGGAAAATGATAGAGGCTATTATTAAAAACAAAATTACAGAGCACATTCAAGGACATGGATTACTGAGACCAAGTCAGCACAGCTTTAGTGTGGGGAAATCTTGCCTGACCAATTTACTTCAATTCTTTGAAGGAGTAAACAAACATGTGGACAAAGGGGAGCCGGTTGATATTGTGTATCTGGATTTACAAAAGGCGGTTGACAAGGTACCTCATGAAAGGCTACAGAGGAAATTGGAGGGTCATGGGATAGGAGGAAATGTCCTATTGTGGATTAAAAACTGGTTGAAGGATAGGAAACAGAGAGTGGGGTTAAATGGGCAGTATTCACAATGGAGAAGGGTAGTTAGTGGGGTTCCTCAGGGGTCTGTGCTAGGACTGCTGCTTTTTAATATATTTATAAATGATTTAGAGATGGGAGTAACTAGCGAGGTAATTAAATTTGCTGATGACACAAAGTTATTCAAAGTCGTTAACTCGCGAGAGGATTGTGAAAAATTACAGAAGGATCTTACGAGACTGGGAGACTGGGCGGCTAAATGGCAGATGACGTTTAATGTGAGCAAGTGCAAAGTGATGCATGTGAGAAAAAAGAACCCGAATTATAGCTACGTCATGCAAGGTTCCACATTAGGAGTTACAGACAAAGAAAGGGATCTGGGTGTTGTCGTTGATAATACACTGAAACCTTCTGCTCAGTGTGCTGCTGTGGCTAGGAAAGTGAATAGAATGTTGGGTATTATTAGGAAAGGTATGGAAAACAGGTGTGAGGATGTTATAATGCCGTTGTATCGCTCCATGGTGTGACCGCATCTTGAGTATTGTGTTCAATTCTGGTTGCCGCATCTCAAGATATAGTAGAATTGGAAAAGGTGCAGCGAAGGGTGACTAAAACGATAGTGGGGATGGGACGACTTCCCTATGAAGAAAGACTAAGGAGGCTAGGGCTTTTCAGCTTGGAGAAGAGATGGCTGAGGGGAGACATGAAAGAGGTATATAAAATAATGAGTGGAGTGGAACAGGTGGATGTGAAGCGTCTGTTCACGCTTTCCAAAAATACTAGGACTAGGGGGCATGTGATGAAACTACAGTGTAGTAAATTTAAAACAAATCGGATAAATGTTTTCTTCACCCAACGCATAATTAAACTCTGGAATTCATTGCCGGAGAACATGGTGAAGGCGGTTAGCTTGGCAGAGTTTAAAAAGGGATTAGACGGTTTCATAAAGGTCAAGTCCATAAACCACCACTAAATGAACTCAAAAATCCACAATTCCAGGAATACCATGTATAGAATGTTTGTACATTTGGGAGCTTGCCAGGTGCCCTTGGCCTGGATTGGCCGCTGTTGAGGACAGGATGCTGGGCTCGATGGACCCTTGGTCTTTTCCCAGTGTGGCATTACTTATGTACTTATGTAGAACCTGATGGACTTACATCTATGGAATGGCAAGCTTTTTACAAGTGAATGAAAAATTCTTTTTGTATTTTAGTCTTTGAGGTTAGGGGAGGTTTTTTTTTTCTAATGATTACTTTTTCTAAAGATTTCTTTGCTTTTCTAAAGATTATTTTGGTTTGCTGTAACATTTTGTAGTGAATTTTTAGTGGTGAAATTTCTGCTGGGGGTTTCATGTTTAGTCCTTCAGGACTATGAGTTTATTTACAACAGATGAATTTCCCTGGGCTGCCATTTTGAAGCCACATGAATCACAGCAGGGGTGAGTTTTAAGATGGCTTTTTTTGAAAGTTTCTTTTCTGTGTTGTTTGAAACAAACTTTTTGTGTTCTTAATATCATTAGTCCCCTGAAGCAGCCTGGGAAAGGCAAAACAAGGTGTCCTTGCTGGGACCCCCTGAATGAGTGGCAACAAGGTTTGATGAAATGCTACTTTTGCTTCAGTATTACTTCCAGACAGTGCTGGATTCTCACCAAGTTAAGCTCTATTTTAACCATACACTTTTGATAAAATTGAGAAGATGCAGAAAAAAAATGAAAGAGTAAAAATTCAAAATTGGTGAGCATTGCATGAAGTTAAAGAATTAAAATGTTTTCAAGATACCATTTTAATATGTTTTTTTTCTGGACCTATGATGGCTAAAAGTATGGAATCAAGTCCATACGGATTCTCATGTTATGCTGAGATCTTTTTGCTCCATTACTGTTGTATGTGGTGATAATCTATAGACATTAAGGTGATTTTCCTATTAATTGTATTGTTTTCATCGTAATCTGTTTTTTTTTTTTAATCTTTGTACATTTAGGCATGACCATTTACACCAATGAAAACCTGGTATAAATCCCCATACTTAAATTAGGTGCAGATCGTACTAATTCTATAACAGCACGCATAAATTTTAGAAACGCCCCCAATCTACCTATGCTTTTTACATAACCACATCCCCTTTTTGGATTCACACACTAGAATTTACACCCACCTCTTTATAGAATATGCTAAAAGGATGCATGTGTAAATTCTAATTATTGCAAATTAGTGCCGATATTTGCTTGATATTGCCCAATTATCAGCACTGATTAGCTTGTTAATCAATTAAGTTGCACGTGTAAATGGGATGCACATCCAAATTTATGTGCACAACTCAAAAAGCCATGTATAGAATCCGGGGGTTATGACTATTCACATACGTCTTTTGAAGTACGTGTTGTAGTTTGCATTTAAGCCTTTCATCTTTTTTACAGCATCTATACACAATCACAATTTACATGCTTTCATAATTTTCAGGTGATTCTCTTGTGTTACCATACAAGGCAGTTCTTTTTCTTACGCCTCACTGCTTTAATCCCAGTATTTTTTGCTTTTATTTTGATTACAGTATTTTACTCCTTAGTGCTAGCTGCTGTTTGTGTTAATATTGTGATTCCACTTGCCATATGATTATATCTTTGGTTGCCTTAGGAACCCTTTTCCAGTTTTTTTCTCTCACACGCTACAGTATATGCTCACAGAATTATATGGCCATTGTATATGTTTTATGCATTTTGATCCATATTAAGTTTATATTTTAACATATATTTCTGTTTATTCTCCAGTGTTGATTATTATTTTTTTTTTTGCACCACGTGGGTTGATGTACTCTACGACATGAATTATTTTCTGTTTTTTAATTTACTTTGATGCAGGCTTGATATATTTTACTTCATGCACTTCATTCTGCATTTTTCATGCACTGCACATTGATTCCATCCCCACTGACATTATCAAATATACATTTTACTTTAGTATATTCAGGGATGTCTATGGTGAATGGTTCAACATTTTATTGTACGCTCTATTTTATATACATCTAAAATTTCTTTTGTTTTCAATGAGGTCTCAGTTGTGACTTTCAGAGATTCCTTCATGTTACGTCAGGTTGTCTGTCAATCACTGACACTCACAGCTTTTTAACTTCCAGAATGCATGCGCGGCATCAAAGTTTTACCTGTGCTTTCACACAGCAGATTCACAGTGTTGTGTAGTACCTAAGGGGGTCTTTTGCTTACCGCTTGCAAATCCAGAACTACCACTGGCCCAATGTGGCCAAAGGTGGTAGTTCTGGCTGGCGTGTGCGCTATATCCAGCGCTCTGGGAATTATTTTCTCTAGCGCAGTGCTAACCCAGCATGATCAGGCAGCGCTGTGTGCTGCCAGGTTACTGCTGGGTTACCATGGGAGCCCTTACTGCCACCTCAATGGGTGGTAATAAGTGCTCCCCACCGCATGGCCATGCGGTAAGGGTTATCTTACTGTGTGGCCATTTTTGGAGGGGCTTTTTACCTGCTGCAGTGAAAAGGGCCCTGGCTACTACAGGGCCCTTTTTTTTCTGCAGCTTAGTAAAAGGACCCCTAAGTAAATGTAACTAGTTAATGTACTTAAGTAAATGTTTTTTCTTACTTTTACTTCTAAAGAAGTACAGGATAACATTTGTTACTTTTAAATCTACCAAAGTAATAATTTCACCAATTTTTACTGCCTTTATTCAGTTACATCTGCACTCCACGTTGGGCTTACCACCGCTTAGTAAACGACCCCCCTTAGTTATTACACAACACTGTGAATCTGCCGACACACAATCACCGTGTGAAAGCACAGGTAAAACTTTGATGCCCCTCATGCAGAAGTTAAAAAGCTGTGAGTGTCAGTGAATGACAGACCACCTGACATAACATGAAGGAATCTCTGAAAGTCACAAGTGAGACCTCAATGAAAACAAAAGAAATTTTAGATGTATATAAAATAGAGCGTACAATAAAATGTTGAACCATTCACTATAAACATCCCTGTATATGCTAAAGTAAAATGTATATTTGATAATGTTAACGGGGACGGAATCAGTGTGAAGTGCATAGAGTTAAAAGTAAAAAGTAAAAGCTGAAGCCAGACGTAAATGATAATTCCTCAGTAAACCAAATAAAACAGCAAAACCTGGAACAGGATTTTGTTATTTGAAACCTTATCACACAAACAGTGAATCATGTTAAATTTTGCTGTTCAGCTAATACAGCCTATGAGAATGGTGGAGTTGCCTGTGTTCTTTGAACTGGCTACTGATCTCCAGCCAAACAGAACAGTGATGAGTTGGGTCACTTTGAAGTGAAGATGAAGCTGGTTGCAATTCGTGGTGAACAGACATGTCTTTACCACAACAGACTGCTGATTATTCCATGGAAATTTTACAATGGGGTGACTGTCCACTGGATTGAGTAGAGAGGAAGTCTCCTTGTCTGGCCTTAAAATTGAAGGGTTCCTATCAATAGTGTAACCACTGGGGACCTTGGGGACCTGGCCCCCCCCAATTTTGGTTTCGGGCCCCTGAGGTCTACTGGTTTGACTGGCAAGGGTCCCTAATCTCTGCCAGCAGAAGCTTTCCTGTAGTGATATTCGACATTGAGCTGCCTGCCTGCTTTCCCCCTCCCCTGCATCCTTGCTCAGTATTAGTGAAATTGAGTATATTGCTGCAAGGAAGGATTTTGCTGGCAGAGCTTGGGGACCCCTGCCTGCCCAGATATGTGGGATTACGGCCGGAGTTTAGAGTGGCGGGAAGGTGGGGCAAACTGTGCTCACCCCAGTTTGAGCTCAAGCTCCCCCAAAATTGAGTCTGCCTATGCCTTTGGTTCCTTGTATCAGTTCTTGAAGATATTCAAATAGAGTTTGCCATCAGATGAAAAGTTGTTAGAACACAACAACAGACAATGATTCCAACTTTGAGAAAGCCTTTTCTGTAATTGGACAATATGAGAAAGATGAAGACGCAAGTAATGAATTAGGACAGCACTACTTCTAATGCAGATGATAATGAGAATGGTGATGATAAAATATTTTTTGCTATATGAATTCTAGTGTTTCAGAAAGAGATTCTCTTGATCAATATCTATTGAAAACACTTATGGCATATATCTTGCTATTAGAAATCCTCTACATTCATATGGTAGTAAGTTCGCTGGCAGGAAGCAGTAATTCATACATGCTATTCATAGAACTTAAAGGACACTTATCTGCTTCAGAGGGAATTATTCTATTTTATTCTCGGAGCACTGGTGAGGCCGTTTGCACGGTATTCCTGCCGTTGTGACAGTGACAACATGCTGAGCATCTGAGGTCTTTTCCTCCCTCTAAAAAAATTCTACTACTACTACTACTTAGCATTTCTATAGCGCTACACAAACGCAGCGCTGCACAAACATAGAAGAAAGACAGTCTCTGCTCAAAGAGCTTACAATCTAATAGATAAAAAATAAAGTAAGCAAATCAAATCAATTAATATGTACAGGAAGGAGGAGAGGAGGGTAGGTGGAGGCGAGTGGTTACAAGTGGTTACGAGTCAAAAGCAATGTTAAAGAGGTGGGCTTTCAGTCTAGATTTAAAGGTGGCCAAGGATGGGGCAAGACGTAGGGGCTCAGGAAGTTTATTCCAGGCGTAGGTTGCAGCGAGACAGAAGGTGCGAAGTCTGGAGCGGCGGGGGGGGGGGGGGACTAATCTGTTTTATTAGTCTATCTTGCTACTTGATCAAGATCTGCAGACCTTGTCAGAAGACATCAGTAGTACTGCGGCCTGGGCTTGTTTGATGGAACTTTTTATCATACTGAACACTCTTCCTGCCAGTGCAGATGCTGGACACCTTTTCAGCTGTGCTGAATTAATAATGACTCACAAGCATATTCGCATGAGTGACAGTCATTTTTATAATTTAGTTTTACTTAAAGCAAAGTTTTTTACTTAGAGCAATCAAGTTGTTGGTAGAAAAAAATTTAACAATAGTTGCATTCATTGTAGTTGCAATACTTTTCCTTTTCACTGAAAAATATTATATTAAGCAGTAACGTTTTTTACTTTCACTGGTACTACAGGGCCCTTTTTTTCTGCAGCTTAGTAAAAGGACCCCTAAGTAAATGTAACTAGTTAAATAAACGTTTTTTCTTACTTTTACTTCTAAAGAAGTACAGGATAACATTTGTTACTTTTAAATCTACCAAAGTAATAATTTCACCAATTTTTACTGCCTTTATTCAGTTACATCTGCACTCCACGTTGGGCTTACCACCGCTTAGTAAGTGACCCCCCTTAGTTATTACTGGTGAGCAAACGCCCGAGGAAACGTAGAATGGAAACGCCTATGGAACCCAGCACAAGACAGCCGCACTTCTAGCAGAGACTCAACATACCAGTAATAACATAGTGTGCACACTTGTTTATTCTAGATAAGAAAATCTCAGATCTGAGTGAACTGATATTCAATATAATCACCATAGGACACTTACCTGACTGAATTTGAGTTACATGAAGGAGAAAGAGGTTTTAAAAAAAATATTTATGAGGCTGTTTTTTGTTAAAACCTGCTTGTTGCTGAGCTTCCAAGTTCCCGTTGCGGAGGCATGGAGGGAACTGAGTAACAACTCATTAACTGCAAACCTTTGAGATATATTATCTTGTTTACAGAAGTTAAATTTGAAAGAGTGGTAAAGTTAATTGTCACAAAATGGAACTTCTTATTGCACTTTGTAAAGAAGCAGCAAAGTAGCTAACACTTTGTACCATTCTGTCGCCCTACCATCACACCTCAGCAAATAGTACACCATAAATGCAATGTTATTTATTTATTTGGATTTTGCTCCCACCTTTTTCAGTAGTAGCTCAAGTGAGTTACGTTCAGGTACATTAGGTAGTTCCCTGTCCTTAGAAGGCTCACAATCTGAAGGGCCTGTTTACAAAGCAGTAGTAAACCCAATGTGGGCTTAGCGCTTGCTAAAAGGGACGTACTGCCAGACTACTGCAGCAGCCCAGTGGTAGCTTCCTCCTCCAGTGCACGCCATTTCTGTCGCTGCAAAAATGTTTCAATTTTTGTAGCACCGGTGTGTACCTGGCGTTAATTGGGCAGTGCCACGTGCAGCCTGGCTACTGCCGGGTTAAAGCGGGAGACCTTACCACCACCTCAACGGGTGGTGGTAAGTGCATCCCCCTGAAATGGCTGCACGGCAAGTGCTTCACTTGCTGCATGACCATTTCTTGAAAAAAACCCAAAGACCTGCCTTTTACCCGCTGCAATGGGGGCCTCGGCGTGTGTCAAAAACACGCGCAAATGCCAGCGCAGGTCCCCTTTTGCCACAGCTTGGTAAAAAGACCCCTAAGTTTTTAGCTGAGGCAATGGAGGGTTAAATGACTTGCCCAAGATCACAAGGAGCAGCAGTGGGATTTGAATCTGCCATCTGTAGCTATCAAGGCTGGTGCTGTAACCACTAGACTACTCTTCCAACATATTTAAATGCTTTACTTTTTTCATTAGCATTATTATTTAATAAAATATTTACTCATTTTCTTGTCAAATCCCTTTGTATATAGAGTTTTGTTTAGAAACCCCATAGACCGTGACTTCTGCTGAATTATTTACAAGTGTATTTCCACACTCCACCACTAGTGGGTTTGCTACATTAAGTTGCATGCACATTTCAGAAGTATGCCCAAATCTGGACATCACATTGAATCTGAAGGTTAGTGCTTAACTACCTGGGGTAAGCCCCTTTTGAACTCTAAAACCAGGCATCACTGGTGTTGTCTCCCAAAAAAACCCCATTTTTCTGGTGACCATTACTTTGGCTAGGTGGATATTCTGGAGGATTTAGTTTGGGGGCAGCAGAGGCAGATTTGGAGTATAAACACATCTTGTGAAATACACATGTAGACACAGAGGCCCCTTTACAAAGCTGCTGCAAAAAGTGGCTTTAGCATGCCCTTATGCGGGTCTTTCCCACGTACTAAGGCCACTTTTTTGCCGTGGAGCAACACAGAGAGGGTTCAAAGTACAAAAGCACAATCCAAAGCACAAGAGTACCAAGAGCCTTCAAGAATGGAAGAGATCATTTTAGTTCACAACGTAGATCAAACTTGTGCATCAGTGACCCAACCCATTTCACACGCCTGCGTCAGGGGTGTGTGAAAATATTGTTCCAATATAACCATGCCCGATGTCTCAGCTGAGGGCAAGGAATGAAAACCTACCAAACACCCTATGAAAATTCCAACATGGTGTAGCCTTATGAGCGGCCAAACTCATTTTCTGATTTAATGACCATGTGCTAATGTTACCAGTTGTGTGTGGCCATTAACAAAAACTAGTGCGTGAGTCCTTACTGCCACTTATTTTGTAGGCAGTAAGAGCTCACACACTAATCACATGGTAATCTGTCAGCGTGCAACAATCTGGCTGTGCTGATTAGTGCAGGCATTCCACTCTCCACCCCCCCCCCCCCAGACATACTCCCTCAGTGAAAAATTAAATTTTATGTTTTAACATGCTTGTAGACAGGATGCACATTTCAAAAGTACTATGGGACACCTCAGAGTGCCCTGCCGTACACCTTTTTAAGCTGTGGTATGCATGTGTTAGTGCTTACCACAGCTTGGGAAAAGGGCCACTAGAGAATACACATAGAGTAATACCTCAGTTTTTGTTGACTTTGGTTATCGTTGGTTTCAATTTTTGTTGATTTTTTTTGCAAAAAATTTGTCTTGGATTTCGTCGGTTGCCTCGGATTTCGTTGGCGTGCCCACGTGTCCTCGCTGCTAATTTTGTGAAAACGCGTTCTCCTGCTCAGTGTGGCGTTGTTTCTCGTTGTGTGAGCATCACCCCATGCGTCTAGCCAAACAATTCCATTGCTTTCCAGTGTTTTTATTCATATGGAAATAATTGCCTCGGTTTTCATCGGTTTCGGATTTCGCCGATTGTTTTCGGATGGATTATCGACGAAAACCGAGGTATCATTGTATATTTACACCTTCTTTGGAGCAGATCTTAATTTGTATGAGAGAATTTGTGTGTTATTAGGGGTCATTGTTGGGTCTATTTATAAGGCACATTGGCACCTTTGTTTCCTTATAAAACTGGCACTTTTTAATATATCACATAGTAAACTTTCTTATTAAATTACTTCCATATTGTATAAATGCCCATTAATAACTGTTGTGAAACATTTTAAGCCATATATTACCTCTGGTAGCTGTGCCTACATTTATTTTATTGCCTGGAGATTACTGCAGCATGCTGAAATGGCTCTTGTGTCTGCTTTTTCATAAAGCCAGTACCACGTGCAGCTCCTGACACATTGTGGTGTCTCGGTGCAACTGCAGAGCAGAATGAAAAGCATACTGTGTACCATATGCAAAATGCATAGTGAGTTAGACTTAAATAGTACATATAACATGAAAAGATGATACAATCACTCATACTATTATTTATTGATTGATTGATTGCCTTTTTGAAGAAATTCACCCAAGATAGTGTACAGTAAGAATAAGTTTCTCGCTACTTTCCATTACTACTTTCTATCCATAACTATTATTATTTTTAAAAAAATATTTGTAAACTGCTTTGCTGCATTCCTAAATGCAATCTGCAGTCAAGCTTTTTATAAATAAATAAAGAAGTCAAACATACAGAATAGATAATTACAGCAGTAAAAATATTAAAATGACCATACACAGCATAGCATAGTATGATACGTATAAAACCAACTCAATACGCAATAAAATATCTTAATAGACAGATAAGACAGAGTAACAAGAGTTAGAAAATTAGAGGACTAACTTAAAGAAAGTTGCACATGAAATCGGACGGGTGCATGAATATGGTTTCAGCTAGAGAGGAAAGGATATGCAAGTCCTGCTACAGTATGCGCAGTGAGTGTTAGTCCTTGTGTATGTGAGACAAGCAAGTAGTTATGTCTTCCATTTATAGAGATAATCTCGCGTTGAGTGAAGCTTTTCGTGGAGTACATTGTGAGAAATGGTGCACACACACCACAGTATATTTTGAGTGGGATGCTGTCCAAGTAAGTTTATACTGATAAGCTATCCATATAAAAATCATACATCTATTCAGCTGGCGTATATGCTATGAAGCCTCATTTTGCATTAGGGCTCTGTGCAGGAAATGGGACATCGAGGGCTAGGTGTTAACATTTCCCTTGTTTGTTTTTACGAAAGGCTCTGCTGAACCTGATCCTTTTCTAAAATTTGCTGGTGCATACAGTGGGATCTGCGATTTATGAACCACAAATAGAAAAAAAGAATGTGACATCAATTGGCAACTACTACATATAAGTGTTAGTAATTATGGGGCCCTTTTACAAAGGTGAGTAGGCGTCTACGCACATCTAATGAACGTCAATTTGGAACGACCGCCCGGCTACTGTGTGCCCTGGGTGGTAATGCCATTTTTTATGTGCGTCTGATACGCGCGTCAGAAATTATTTCTTATTTTCTGCCGCTCGGCGCTAGCCAGGTTAACATGTGAGACCTTACCACTAAGTCAATGGATGGCGGTAAGGTCTCAGACCCAAAATGGCCATGCACCAATTTTTATTTTGCCAAACGTCCATTTTCAGCCGCCCCCCAAAGGCCTTTTTTACAGGTGCACTGGAAAATGGACCTGCGCACGTCCAAAACACATGCCTACACTAGTGCAGGCCATTTTTTTGGCACGCCTTAGTAAAAGGACCCTTATATTTGGAAGTGACAGTTTTGCCACTTCTTCATATTAGCTCAAGTTCTTAATCCCCGGATTCTATATAGTGTGATTTAAGTTGCATGCGCAAATCCGGTCATATTCTGGATTTGTGTTTGCAACTTAATTAGCTTAACAAGCCAATTAGCACCAATAATTGCACTTAAAAAGCAGTTATTATCCACAGTCGATGACCTAATGTATATTACAATTAGAGAGTTGCATGGGAACGGGGTTTGTGGGAATCCCGCAGAACCCGCGGGATTCCCATAGGGACGGGAGCAGTTCTGTGGGGATCCCACGGGGACGGAAGCAGTTCCTGTGGGGTTCCCGTGTAAGTGTATGCTGCACTTGCGCCAGCCTCTCACCTACCGAGTACCAAGTTCTTTGAGTGCTGTCTCCTTCTCCTGCTCCCTCCTTGCTTTAACAGCACAGATGTGGAAAGCCTCCATTAAGGAGGTGGTAGAGATACAAATGGTGGCGAAATTCAAAAAGACATGGGATGAACACAGAGGATCTCTATTTAGAAAATGGAAGTTATAAAAAACCTAAACTTAAATGGCTGCATGTGGTGGATGTGTTGTATAACACTTACATGGTGTCTCTGGCTGTGATGAACTAGGGCCGATACTGGGAGACGTGTACAGTCTGTGTCTCATAAATGGCAATCTGGTTTTGGATGGGCTGGAAAGGGTTTAGACAGCAACTTTAGTGGCTGGAACAGGAGGACAGTTCTGGACAGACTTTTACGGTCTGTGTCCCGCAAATGAGAAGATGAATAGGCTGGAGTGGGCTTTGAGAGCAACTCCAGCAGTTGGAACATAAAGATAGGGCCAGGCGGACTTCTATGGTCTATGTCCCAGAAACACCACAGAAAGACCGTAATCAAGTATATAATATCACATTCATTGTTGATTTAATCATGAATTGATAATGATTGTGACTATTGGGCAGACTGGATGGACCGATCCGTTTTTTATCTGCTGTCATTTACTGTTACTATTAATCCTCTCTGCTTCCAGGCTGATGCGCAGACCTAAGCTCTCACATAAGCATGAGCATCAGATGTCACCTGACCTACTGGCGCGTGCATATGGTGATCTCTTAGCACACAGTGCCAGTGAATCAGAGAAGTCTTATATGTGCACACCAGAGTGTTCCAGCTTCTGTTCCTTCCTTGCCTGCAGTGCTGCGGCTCAAACCCAGAGACTGAGAGAGCTGACAGGAATTTTTTTTTTAATGTACCATTAAATTCTTGTGGGTGAGGACAGGTTAAATTCTTGCGGGGACGGGTGGGGATGGGTACGATTCCCTGTGGGGACGGGTTAGATTCCCCATGGGGATGGGTGGGGATGGGTTAGATTTCTTACGGGGACAGTGGGGACGGGTTGAATTTCTGTCCCCGTGCAACTCTCTAGTTACAATCTAATTTAATATTCAGGAACCTTCATGCAATACCATAATGTATTCTTCTTTACCATGTATGAATGCACATGGCATATATATATATATATATATATATATATATATATATATATATATATATATATATATATACTATGATCTGTCCCATCTATGTTACGTTCCATGTATGTTACCATGTATGTATGCACCTTAACGCAATACCATTTATTCTCTTACCCGGACATGGCAACCGCCATTATGGCAAATGTAAGCCACACTGAGCCTGCAAACTGGTGGGAAAATGTGGGATACAAATGCTACAAATAAATAAATAAATTAGAATTTACACGCATTACTGTCTAAGCGTATTCTATAAAGTGATGTGTGTAAATTCTAAGACGCTGATCTGAAAAGGGGGCATGGCCATGGGAGGGGCAAGGGTTGTGGGTGTCCCTTGAATTTATGGACAGTTATAGAATATGCCTATTCTGTGTGTAATTTAGGCGTCAGCATTTACACTAGATTTTCATTTACATAAATGGCCGCAACTAAATATAGTTGTAGAAAACAGACATTGGGCGTATTCTATAAACTATGCCTAGATTTAGGAATACTCTATAAACTGTGCCTAACAGCAGGTACATTTTAACATAACACTTACAATTTTGTTAACAGCATAACAATAGTAAAAATGACCAAATATAAACATAAATACAATAAATGAGGTAAACTTGCTAACAGTAAATTAAAACCTAAAAATAGGACTACCATGAAACAGTATCAAAAACATACACATTTAACAGCACTGAAATTCAAATATCAGAGATATAGATGGGCATAATCGAACGGAAACGCCTATCTCCATGGGCGTTTATCTCCGAGAACGGGTCCGTGAAGGGGCGGGCCGAACCGAATTTTCGAAAAAATGGACTTTTTTGAGCTGGGCATTTGTTTTTTTTAGCGATAATGGAAACTAAAAACGCCCAGCTCAAAAACGTCCTAATCCGAGCCATTTGGTCATGGGAGGGGCCAGGATTGGTAGTACACTGGCCCCCCTGATATGCCAGGACACCAACTGGGCACCCTAGGTCAGTGCGGTGGACTTCAGATAAAGCTCCCACATGCATAGCTCCCTTACCAAGGGTGCTGAACACCCAACCCTCCTTCCCTCAAAACCCACTACCCACAAATGTACAACACTACCATAGCTCTTAGGGGTGAAGGGGGCACCTACATGTGGGTACAGTGGGTTTTGGAGGCCTCCCATTTACCAGCACAAGTGTTACAGGTGGGGGGGGATGGGCTTGGGGCCACCTGGCTGAAGTGCACTGCGGTACCCATTAAAAGTGCTCCAGGGACCTGCATACACGCAGGCCTCTAGGACTGGTTGCTGCTATATAACATTGGCACACCAGTTGACACCTGAAGACTAATCTCTCCGAAAACGTCCTATATTGGAATAACCGCCTTTACTCACAGTTAACTGCAGATCAGAGGTTGTGCCCCACTGGCAACGTGTCTCCGTGGTACTGAGATGAGCAGTAGGTCAGAGCTGGCAGAATGCTGTACAATGCCCTCTTTCAGCCACATTCAAGGGAAAAACTAAATTGTCTAACGTGGCTAACACAGGAAAGGGAACTAAAACTGGCTTACAAAAATGGCCACTACCGCATGGACTACAACAGGAAACACAACAGGGCACACTCTGACCCAGTAGGCAGGGGGAAAAGCACCATGGGAGCACAGCCTACCAACTACCAACATCGTGAGACTGTAACACAAGCTAATGAAATCACGGAGCCCAATACCCTACACCCACCACAATGCAATGCTGATGTGACCCTGTACTGCACCTGAGAGCCACATCTGACCCAGGGAAAGGCTGTGAGAGGATCAAACACATTCTGCTGTCATGGAGGTGGGTACGGCATTTGAGGCTGGCATACAGGCTGGAAAAAAAGTTTTTAAAGTAGGTTTTTTTGGTGGGAGGGGGTTAGTGACCACTGGGGGAGTCCGGGGAGGTCATCCACGATTCCCTCCAGTGGTCACCTGGGCAGTTGGAGCACTTTTTTGGGACTTGTTCGTGAAAAAAAAGGGTCCAAAAAAAGTGACCCAAAATCGTGGTAAAAACACCTTTTTTTTAGATTATCAGCTAAAGACGCCCATCTCTCCTCGGCTGATAACCACGCCCCAGTTCCGCCTCTACCACGCCTCCGATACGCCCCCATCAACTTTATTCGTTTCCGCGACGGAGTGCAGTTGGAAACGCCCAAAACCAGCTTTCGATTATACCGATTTGGGCGCCTTTGCGAGACAAACGTCTATCTCTCAATTTAGGTCGCACTATAGGCGTTTTTCTCTTTCAAAAATAAGCTGGATAATGTGATTTCAGCATGCTACAGAATAATCTAATAAGCACGCATTAGAACATTCAAATAACACAGATATGATGCTAATGACTTTCTACAATACAGCTTACCATATAGCTGAGGGACCAAGTGCAAGATGTGGGGTACAGAGTCAGCTGGAATAAATAGATGGGTGGCTACACTCAAGGCAAGTTCTTTGTAAAGTTAAGCAAGCTATAAAGAACTGGTCTAAGTTACAGTGTGTGTAGCAAACTAGTCCAGATTCAGAGTGGTATATAGTCAGTCACCCTATGAATTAAAGGTTTGGGAGAAGAGCCAGGCTTTCACCTGCTTCCTGAAGTACAGATAGTCTCGAGTTAGATGTAGACCCTCTGGGAGTAAATTCCAGAGTGTGGGGGCTACTCCTGAGAAGGCTTGCTGGTGGGTGTCACATTGTATAGTTTCTTTTGATGAGGGTACAGCTAGTGATGCTCCTTGAGAGGACCTTAGAGGTCTCAAAGGTGTGTAAAGCGCTATTGTGTTGTTAAGTGCCATCGAGTCAATGTTGACTCATGGTGACCCTCTGAACTGTGTTTGGTCTTCAGTCAGGCAACTAATCATTGATACAGTGGTATCCATAGCTGTTGTTACTGTATCAATCCATCACATTGCTGGTCTTCCTCTTTTGTGCTGACCTTCAATCTTGCCAAGTATGATGTCTTTCTATAATCATATTCCACTTCGCATGATGTGTCCAAAGTATGAAAATCAAAGTCTTATCATTTGGGCTTCAAAGGAAAACAGATTTGATCTCCTTCAATACTGTTTGATTTGTTCTTCAGGTAGTCCACAATATATCACTGGCATCAATTTTCTTCCTGTTTTGCTTCTTCACTGTCCAACTTTGACATCCATATGATATTATTAAAAATACCATGGTTTGGACAAGTCAAATCTCTGTATGCAGAGATACATCTCTGGAGTAGAGAATCTTGCCTAGGTCCTTCACAGCTGTTCTGCCAAAAGTGATTTATCTTTGGATTTCTTGACTGCTTGTTGCTTCATTATTGATTATTGCTCCAAGCAGGTTGAAGCTCTCTACTATATTAATTTTCCATCAAGAATGGATTATTGATTTTACCAGTTGTCAGAATTTTTGTCTTCTTCACATTAAGATACAAGCCTATAATATTTTGAAATTATGTTCCTTGATCTTGAAAATCAGATGTTTTAGCTCATCTTAACTGTCAGTTGGTGCAGCATAGCATAGGATGTTGATGAGTCTTCCATAAATTTTCACACCTCAGGTTTCTTTATATAGTCCTGCTTCTTTGAAGATTTATTCTATATATAAATTGAACAAGGTGTGCAGCCTTGTCATACAATTTTGCTGAGTGTTTCTCCTTGTATTTGAACTGTTGTTATTGGATCTATATAAAGGTGTGCCTGAGAACTGTCAGGTGTTCTGGTATACCCATGCTTTCTAATGTGGCCCAGAGTTTTTCCTGTTTTAACAGTTAATGGCCTTGTATGCTTTATTGCAGTATTTCTCTTTGTCTCATCTTGCAGCGTTGTAAATTCCAGCTAAGTTTTGTGACTGTCTAACTTTCTCCACCAGCTTTAGCTTCTCTATATTTCTGTGAAATTTTGAGAATTTTCATCTTTTGCAGGGACTTTTCACTTTATTCTAGTATGATTTTCTTGAACATTAGGAGGTGGTCCGTTAGAACCTGCACTGCCTGGATCCCTTGGATTGATCGGACAGCTGGTCTTCTCTTCTGTGGCTGCTCCGTGCTTATGATGAAGGGGCCCGTTTCCTCCTGGTTTCCTGCCTTGAGTGTCCTGGTGAGTCAAGACCTGATTTGGAACTCCTGCTTTCTCTTCTTCTTCTTTTGTTTTCTATTTCTACTTATGATATATTGTTATTGTTCTAACTCTCCACCTCCTTCCCTTATTCCTCCGATCCTTCTCTTCTGTCATTGTAACTGATTTATTGTAACTGATTTATTTGTTCATTGTAGGAAGCTTAGAAGCTGCTCTGTGTGGCAATAGGCGGGGTATAAATGATATAAATAAATAAATAAACAAATAAATAAATAATTATTCTGGTACTCTGTCATTAGTATCTAATGTGGCAGTTTCACAGGTGATGATTACGTTTCAGTGGTATATTTTCAAGATCAACCTTTCCTATGTTCATGATAGGCTTGCTCTTTTTGAGTCTTAGGGGCCCTTTTACTAAGCCGTGTAAGTGCCTACGTGTACCCAACATGCGCCAAAATGGAGTTACCACTTGACTACCATGTGGCTCTTGTGGTAATTTCATTTTTGGCGCGTGTCCGATACGTGTGTCTGAAAAATATTTTTTATTTTAGGGCGCGTAATGGATGTGCACCAAGTGACATTTGACACACGTAGGTCATTACCGCCTGGATTCTTTACTGCTAGGTCAATGGCTGGTGGTAAGGTCTCAGACCCAAAATAGACGCTCGCCAATTCTGATTTTGCCACACATCCATTTTCTGGAAAAAAAGGCCTTTTTTTATAGGCTTGCTAAAAATGGATCGGCGCACGTCCAAAACCCGTGCCTATACTACTGCAAGCCATTTTTCAGCAGGCCTTTGTAAAAGGACCCCTTAGTTTGAATTTGCATACTAATAGCTGGTGATCTATATCACAGTTTGTTCCACGATTTGTCTTTGATGTTGAGCTTTTCCATTGCTGACTTCCATTGATGGCAAGACCAACTTATGTTCAGCTTACAATGATGCCTGAGACCTGGTCTAGTGTGCCTTCAATTTTTGCAGAATTTTACACCCATGTGACATATATGCCATTGCTATCGTCTCCTTTATTCATCTGGCTAACAAAGATTTCAAAGCTGCTTTCCATTTCTGGCATAAAGAAAAATAGTCAATTTGATTTTTGTACAGTCCATTGGGTGAAGTCCATATGTACATTTGTCTGAAATTAACTGATTGTTGGACTTAAAGAATTCTATCAAACTTTCTCCAGCTTTGTTCCTGTTGCTGAGCCTATATTTTCCAACCACTTTTGTCCTTCTCTGTTCCCAACTGTTTTGTTCCATCAGTATATCTATTTTTACATGTACCATTCATTTTGAATTCGCTGTGTTTATTTATTTATTGCATTTGTATCCCACATTTTCCCACCTGTTTGCAGGTTCCATGTGGCTTACAAAGTACCGTAACGGCGTTTGCCATTTCGGTTGATAATAAATACAAGATTATGTTGTGGTCTAAAGAGGTAGAAGTGAATCAGAGGTTAGGGGTCGAGGGTAAGGAGGATAGTAAATTGTCCAGTACGATCATTGATTATGTTGTGTTGCTGGGTGTGGGGGTTTATGTTTATATTATGGGCATCCACATGATTAGCATGTACTAATTTTTAGCATGCACTAAAAATGCTAGTACACCTTTGTAAAAGACCCCCTTAGTAGACAAAGATAGCCCTCCCACCTTAATAAACAGTATTTTGCAAACATTCACAAATATTTCTAACTCACTCTCAAATTTCTGGTCTCTTAACTAATAAAACAGATAAAGTATCTACAGTGTTCGTTCACTTCATTCTCTGCTACAATTATTCTTGGCTCTAAAATCCATCAGAACTCAGTAAGAGTTCCTCAGCAGAACTACTAGGCAGTATTTTATTTTTAAAAATCACTCACAAATTCTTAATATCTGTGCCAATATTACAGCCCCTGATGGCAGCCTTTTCATAAGATGTTGCCAGCTACTTAAAAACCCTCAGTTCTGCTGACACTTTTCAAATGTTCTTTTTTTTTTTACTGCCTCCTACAGCAATTTGAGGTTTTATACAATTTACTCTACAGCTGTCATCGTTTATTAACTAGTGCAACACAGCCTACAAATATTTAACTACTAGTAAAAGAGGCCCGTTTCAGAGCAAATGAAACGGGCGCTAGCAAGGTGTTCGTCGCCAACCCCCCTCCCTCCCTGGCCAACACCTTCGTTATTCTTCCATTGCTCCGCCCCCAACGTCATGACGTTTGACGCGAGGGCGGGGCCAGGAGCGATTCCCCCCCCTTGCCTCCCTCCCTGCCAACCCCTTCGTTGTTCTGCCATTGCTCCGCCCTCGAGGGTGGGGCCTGGAGCGATTTCCCACCCCCCACGCCTCCCTGCTTCCCTCCCTGCCAACCCCTTCGTTGTTCTGCCATTGCTCTGCCCTCGAGGGCGGGGCCCGGAGCAATTTTGGTGGCTTCACCACCACGAACCTTCAAACCTTTTTGAAGGAAGTCAGGGCTTGGCTTCACTGACGTCAGTGTCCTCAGAACGTTGCGGGTGAGTTTTATTACAGTAGATGTTCACAAACTCCTCTACACTCTTCCTTGTTTCCACTCACACGATTCAGCGTAGATTCTTTAAATCAATGCAAGGCTCAGAGTCTTAAATAATCCACTTAGAACTCACTTTAAAACCTTTATAGGAGCAAATTCACACGTCTGTCCTTCTTTTTATCACCCTCCCAACTGCCAACTTTTAAAGGTTAGAATTTTTTTATAAAAGCCTATGCCTCGAGCCCTGAGACGTGAGACCCCCAATGGCAACATATAACAAAAATGCATCCTTGCTTCACCACAAAACTTTCCATATTGAAATAAATTGATATACATTCTCCATCTTTCGATAAATATACCTTTTTTTTTCCTCTGAAATTGAAGTATTTTTTTCCCTTTTCAGCCAACACAACTGCTGCATGGCTCTGCCACAAGCCGGTATTTCAGGCTCATGCATGCTGCCTCCTCCTGCTGTCCCTGGCTCTATCTTCAGGCATGCATGAACACACATCCTTCCTGGCTCCCATAAATCTGCCATCAGGGCTCCTGGACTCTTCAGAACGCTGTCCCACATGACTGTACTCCTTTCCAAAGCTCTGGAGCTGCCACTCCCTCTCTGATGCTCTCAGTGAGGCTTTGGACCTCAGTGTCCCCTCACACATGTGCAGCTGACATCATCACTGCACACCAGTGTGGTGTTGTCATCTGCCGGCATGGAGAACTATGGAGATGCCTCTCTGTCCAGCTCCTGCTGAACTCGAACAGGAATTGCTGTCCACGTGCTCCACACAGCTCTAGCCCTTCCAGTACTGCCCCAGCACCACCAGCTATCACTGAATGCCCAAATTGTGGCTGCTCTGACTCCTTTGCTCAACACCCCTCCCAGAACATCCCTGGAGCACCAGTCCCACCAGGTATTAAATTATTTATTTTTAAACCACTGGGTTACATTCACACGGACCAAAAAAAAAAAAGAAAGTTCATTATACATTTTTTTTTAAATTAAATATTCACATAACTTAAAACTGTACATTATAACAATTACATATACAATCAACACATCTTCCTTCAATTACAATATTATCAGTTCTAGTTTATTTCAGCAAATAATTCTCGTTGAAATAGCTGGTTTGTTCCGTTTGGTACTTCTACTGGAATTCCTAACTTCTCCATTTGCAACAGTTAGAAAATTCGAACTAGTGCTTGGAAAATCACAATTTGGTTCAACATTAGTAACAGTCTGGATGACATACCACACAGTTTCCTTTGGAGAAACATTTACTGCATGGATAACTCTTGTGTTATGTTGCTGATCCATCTAACCCTCTGGTCGCTTTGAATTCTTGTCTGACAGCAGTCTTCTCTTGGCTTTATAATAATGGTTTGTTTGTCAATTTCTCAAAATGTGAAGCTATTGCCTTCACAAGCCTTCATTCTCCGTTACCTTCAGCACCACTTTTAGATCCCAAACAGCTTATTTTTAAAGAATCAGTCTGTATTTTAGGGGTAATCTTTGACTCAAAGCTTACTTTTAAACCTCAAACTGATGCTGTTATCCGCTCTTCTTGTTTTTTCTTTGCACAGGTTTCGTTCAATTTGTTCATTTCTTTCAGATTCTTCTATTCGCACTCTGGTTCATGCTATGGTTACTTCATGGATTGACTACTATATGCTTGTTTACCTTTAACATCACTCAAGCATCTTCAACTGATTCAATCTACAGTGGTTAAACTCATCCATCGTGCACATCGTTTTGATCACGCCAACCCTCTTCTTCCACTGGAACACTGGCTTCCAGTTTATTCAGGATCCATTTTAAAATGCTACTATTGGTCTTTAAGAATCATTCTTTGGTTGCCCCAGATTATTTATGCAAATTATTGGTTCATTATTGTCCCAGATTATTTATCCAAATTATCAGTTCATTATTGTCCAGCATATTATCCTTGATCCTCTTCTGATAATCTTCATCATGTTCCATCACCATCAGCTCTTCATCTCTTACTTTCTCAAGATTATGACTTTAGCTATCTAGGTCCTAAATTGTGGAACTCTTTGCCTTCAGCACTGAGGACACCCATGCCTGTACAATCCTTTAAGGTCCTGCTGAAGACCTATTTTCAGAAGCATTTAACTGAGTGTGAAGACTCATTTAAGCTCTTGTTCTTTTTTTTAATCTCTTTTTTGCGTTTCCTCTTTTTTTTCCCTGATCCTTTTTTACCCTTTCCTCTGTCCAGTCTTTTGCATTGAGTATTAAATGTATGATTATTTCCCAGTTGGTGAGAGGCTACTTGTGTGTGCTCGATGCAAAGAGCTCCTAGCTCTCAGAGAATAAGTCAATTCTCATGAGGCTAGAATAGCAGGCTTGGAGGAGCTGAGACAGTCAGAGAGGTAAACAGAGGAGGTCTGCAGGGATATTATAGAAAAGTCCCACCTTCAGTCTGGCAGTCCCTGTGCTGCCTTGGAAGAGAGAGTTCTTCTAAAAGGACAGCATCACCATGGTGAAGCTGGAATTAATCTTGCAGCCAGGACCAGTCCAACAGCTGTCATCGGCATTTAAAAATGAGATAGAGCAGCTTTTAAACCAGAAACTGGGGGAAGGCCGATGTTCAAATGTTAATGGTTTGGAACAAGGTATCTTTCAAAGATATCAACAAAACAGGGAAGATAGGGTATCCCAATAGCGAGGTTGCAATAGAGACCACGGTAGACCAGGTGTCTTTAAATAAAAAAACAGACAAAAGATTGCAAATTATCACTGTCATCTGCTAAGCAAGATGTAAACAGGAACAACAAACATAGTTTGAAATGCCTATATGTGAATGCCAGAAGCCTAAGAAATAAGATGGGAGAGTTAGAATATATTGCACTAAATGAAAAATTACATATAATAGGCATCTATCCTGCTTATTTTCAAAGGAGAAGGCTGGCCATCTTCAAACACAAATCGGGAGATGGCCGGCCTTCTCCTAAAGCCGGCCAAATTGGTATAATCGAAAGCCGATTTTGGCCGGCTTCAACTGCTTTCCGTCACAGGGCCGTCCAAAGTTAAAGGGGGCGTTTCGGCAGGGTACGGAAGGTGGCACGGGGGCGTGGTTATGAGATGGACGGCTTCGGCTGATAATGGAAAAAAGAAGGCCGGCTCTGACGAGCACTTGGCCGGCTTCACTTGGTCTATTTATTTTTAGGACCAAGCCTCAAAAAAGTGCCCCAACTGACCAGATGGTAACCGGAGGGAATCGGGGATCACATCCCCTTACTCCCCCAGTGGTCACCAACCCCCTCCCATCCCCCCAAAATTAAAAATCGTTTTTTGCCAGCCTCTATGCTGGCCTCAAATGTCATACCCAGCTCCATGACAGCAGTATGCAGGTCCCTGGAGCAATTTTTAATGGGTGCAGTGCACTTCAGGCAGGTGGACCCAGGCCCATCCCCCCCTACCTGTTACACTTGTGGTGGTAAATGGGAGCCCTCCAACCCCCCCCCCCCACCAAAACCCACTGTACCCACATGTAGGTGCCCCCCCTTCATCCATAAGGGCTATGGTAGTGGTGTACAGTTGTGGGTAATGGGTTTTGGGGGGATTTGGGTGGCTCAGCACACAAGGTAAGGGAGGTATGCACCTGGGAGCAATTTTTGAAGTCCAATGCAGTGCCCCCTAGGGTGCCCGGTTGGTGTCCTGGCATGTGAGGGGGACCAGTGCACTACAAATGCTGTCTCCTCCCATGACCAAATGCCTTGGATTTGGCCCGGTTTGAGATGGCTGCCATTAGTTTCCATTATTGCTGAAAACCAATGCCGGCCATCTCTAAAGCCAGCCCAAATGTTGAGATTTGGCCGGCTTTGACCGTATTATCGAAACGAAAGATGGCCGGCCATCTTGTTTTGATAATACGTTCAGGACACTGCTTTACAGGGCCAGCCTTGAAGATGGCCGCCCTTATAGATGGCCGGCCCTGTTCGATTATGCCCCTCCATGGCGATTATTTTCGAAAGAGAAAAATGTCCAAAAAGTGTTATGAAGCACCATTTGGATGGATTTCTTTTTTTTTTTTTAATCCAAATCGGTATTTTTGAAACCTGTTTTGGAGACGTTTATGTATACATTTCATCTACTATGCATCCAAATCACAAGGGGACATGTTGGGGTATTTCAAAGGTGGAATGAGGGCGGACTTAGGGCAGGCGTAACACTTGGACATTTTACAGCCATAACAAAACCAAAATGTCTAAGGTGAAAATGTTTTGGTCTAGACCTGTTTTCTAATGAATAAGACACAAAAAGGTGCCCTAAATTACCACTGGAGAGAATCAGGAATGGTCCCCCTTACTCCCCCAAGTGGTCACTGACCCCTCCCATCCCCAAAAAATGTGAATAAAAATAGTACTCACCAGCCTCTATGACAGCCTCAGATGTTGTAGCCAGGTCTAATAGAGCAGCATGCTGGTCCCCAGAGTAGTTTAGTGGTGGGTGCAGTGCACTGTAGACAGGTGGATCCAGGCCCATACCTCCTCCTACCTGTTACACTTGTGATGGAAAGTGTGAGCCCCTCAAAATTCACCAGAAACCAACCATACCCTCATGTAGGTGCCCCTTTCCCCCTTAAGGGCTATTGTAGTAGTGTACAGTTGGGGGTAGTGGGTTTTAGGTGGGTTTTAGAGGGTTCAGTAGACAAAATAAGGGAGTAATGTTGAGATGTGTATCTGGAAGCATTTATACGAAGTCCACAGCAGTGCCCCATAGGGTACCCCATTGCTCTTCTGGGATGTCTGGTGGACCAATCTGCTAAAAATGATGGCTCCTCCTACATTCCAATGGCTTGATTTTCTCTGTTTTTCACTTGTGCACTTTTTTTTCGAAAACAGTCTGAAAAGATAAATGCACAGAGCACAAAATCTTGTTACAAACAGTACTTAAAAAAAAAAAATACATTTTGCTTTTTTGAAGATGGCTACATTTGCTATTCGGAATTGGAACCGTTAGCACAAAAACATCTAAAGTCTGATTTAGACATCATATCGAAAGTGCCCCTCCATGAAACTTTTTAAGTCTAATTGCTTTGAAAATACGCCTCTTTATCTCTTATAGTAGACACTTTAGGATAAACTATACAAAGGTGTCCTCTAAATTTTGGGTTAAGTTGCTTTGTTGAATTCAGTTACAGTTTTGTCCTCCACCGTTTCATCTAGGAGGCTGTTTCATGCATTGACCATGCTTTCTCTGATGAAATATTTTTTAATGTTACTCCTGTGTTTACTAAAGCCACAAAATACATTTCTAGAATATGACTATTACTATAGTATTTTTATTTTTACCTCCTTTTTATGCATTTTAAAGTGTTATATTGTAGCAGCTGTGAGGCTGTTTTTAAAGAAAAATCTTGTACATTAAGTTCTGTTAATTATACAGATGGAACTCTGTGTTTACTGTTCATACAAGCTGAAAGATTGGCAGTGCTGAAAAATCCATTTGCATTTTTGCCATGCATAATTTTTCTAAACATCTCAGCATTATGCATCTACGATGTCACGTGTAGTCTAAATGTCATTCTTTTTCTCATGCCTGTACTGTAGCCAGCAATCTCATTACAAAAAATATATATATTCTTGGCAAAAAACATACAAAAAAACCATGCAAAGTTACTGGAAACATAACAAATGCAAATGTTCTATAGTTATTGATTAAAGCCATTGTGCCAAAATGCATTGTGACTTCTTAATCATAAACTGGTATTAATGTAACTAGGCTGTTTATGTGCTTATGAGGGGTAAAATCGAATGGGGCGCCCAAGTTTTCCTGAGGACATCCCGGCGAAGGGATGGGAAAACCTGTACTATCGAAACAAGATGGGCATCCATCTTTCGTTTCGATAATACGGTCGAGGACACCCAAATCTCGACCTTAGAGATGGTCGTCCCCGGTTTTTGGCAATAATGGAAATGGAGGACACCCATCTCAGAAATAACCAAATGCAAGCCCTTTGGTCGTGGGAGGAGCCAGCATTCGTAGTGCACTGGTCCCCCTGACATGCCAGGACACCAACTGGGCACCCTAGGGGACACAGCAGTGGACTTCATAAATTGCTCCCAGGTACATAGCTCCCTTACCTTGGGTGCTGAGCACCCCAACCCCCCCAACCCCCCCCCCCCACTCCCCACAACTGCACAACACTACCATAGCCCTAGGGGATAAGGGGGGCACCTACATGTGGGTACAGTGGGTTTCTGGTAGGTTTTGAAGGGCTCACATTTACCACCATAAGTGTAACAGGTGGGGGGGGGGGGATGGGCCTGAGTCCGCCTGCCTGAAGTGCACTGCACCCACTAAAACTGCTCCAGGGACTTGCGTACTGCTGTCAGGGAGCTGGGTATGACATTTGAGGCTGGCAAAAAATATTTTAATGTATTTTTTTAGGGTGGGAGGGGGTTAGTGACCACTGGGGGAGTAAGGGGAGGTCATCCCTGATTCCCTCCGGTGGTCATCTGGTCAGTTTGGGCACATTTTTGAGGCTTAGTTGCAAGAAAAAATGGACCAAGTAAAGTCGGCCATGTGCTCGTCAGGGACACCCTTCTTTTTTCCATTATCGGCCAAGGACGCCCATGTGTTAAGCATGCCCCAGTCCCGCCTTCGTTAATCTTCCGACAAGCCCCTGGCAGGGCCGCCGAGAGCCAGAGCCGGGCCCCGGACAAGGCCGCCCCTGGGCCCCCCCCCCCACCCACTCCACCCGAGGTCATCGTCGCCGCCGGGCCACCCCACCCGAGGTCGCCGGGCCCCCCCTCCACCCGCATGTCCATTTTTGGCAAAAATTTCAAAAAGGCCTTTTCTACAGGTGCGTTGAAAAATGGATCTGCACACGCCTAAAACATGTGCCTACACTAGCACACCTTAGTAAAAGGACCCCTAGAGGTAAAAGGTGTTTGGATTGGTGATGAAAGAGAATTATATGAGAGGATTCTTATGATTTATGACAAACATTTTTATATGCTGTATTTTTGGCTAAACGGCCAGTAAACAGATTAGGCATAGGCGCCCGGTATTGAAGGCTTGGGGAGGCTAAGCCTCCCCAGCCGCAGCGAGCCGGCTCCTCCCCCTCCCTCAGGATCCGGTCCCGGTCCCTCACGTTACCGACCTGACTCTTCATCTTCGGAGCTGTCAACGCTAACTCTCCCCCGCTGCGCTAGCGCTGCCGGCGTTCGCACTTTAAAAATGGCCGCCGAGACTTCCAGAGGCAGCCTCGCGAGACTTCTGCTGAAGTCTTGGAGGCCGCCCTGTAAGTCTCGGCGGCCATTTTGAAGCGTGAACACCGACAGCACCAGCGCAGCGGGGGAGAGTTAGCACTGACAGCTCAGAAGAGTCAGGTCGGTGACGTGAGTGGACCGGGTCCGGAGGGAGGAATTCGCCGAACAACTCGGGAGGGGGTGGCAGGGGAGAGAAGGGAGTCGCTGGGCATTTGTGGAAGGAGGGGAGAGAAGGGTTGCTGGGTATAATGGGTGCATGCAGGGCAGGGGAGAGGAGGATCATTACTGGACATAGGTGTATGGAGGGCAGGGGAGAGGAGGGTTGCTGTGTATGGGTGTAGGGCAAGGGAGAGGGGAGAGAGAAGAAATGCTGGACATGGATGGAGGGGAGGGAAGAGTGAGGAAGGAGATAAGATAAGGGGAAAGGAAGAGAGGAGAAAAACTGCACATGGATGAAGAAAATAGGCAGAAGCTGAGGACCAGAAATGAAGAAGAAAGGAGGAAAGAAATAAATGGAAAGGAAGCCCTGGAAACGGAGTTAAGAGGACAGATAGCTGCAGAATCAGATACTGGGCCAGCATGATCAGAAAAACAGTCACCAGACAACAAAGGTAGAAAAAAAATCATTTTATTTTCATTATAGTGTTTGGAATATGTCCACTTTGAGAATCAGGTGCTCAACATTAAAAGTTTATATTTATTTACTTATTTATGGCATTTTATCCCACATTAAACATGAATTAGGGTGTTTTGTGGCTCTACAAGAGAATTGTGATGATATGATCTCATATTGTTGACAGTCTGCATTTTCCGTATGGGTGGTATATTGGTGTATTAGGTTCTGCCCAGTGTAATATTTATGGTACAGTAAGGTTCTGAGTGTGTTTTTGCACAAAATTGTGCATAGTGTTTTGCAGTTGAGCGATTGTGGTTAGTATATGCTTTGAGCAACCACTTTATTCTTTGACATATGATACATATCTAATATCTATATTTAATAAAAGGTATTAATTGTGACTTTTATTTTTATTTATTTATTTTTTTCTGTGTGTTATCAGACAGTTATGGATTTAAGCTCCACCCCTGGCTCCACCCCTAACCCTGCCCCCTTTAGCCTCCCCAAACAGTTGAGCCACCGACCGCCTATGAGATTAGGACTCCAACTATGGAAACTCAAAGAAATGGGAATCACGGGAAATTTTTTAAATTGGTTCAGAGACTTCTTGGAAAGTAGATTGTACAGGGTCAAAGTGAACACAGACTTATCACTAACTGGAGTAACAGATGTGGGGATTGCCCAGAGTCACAAGGAGCTGCAGTAGGATTCAAACCCAGTTCTCTAGGATCAAAGTCTGCTGCCCTAAGCACTAGGCTGCTCCTTCAGAGCAGCAAGGTTCAAATCCTCCTGTATTTCCTTTCTATCTTGGGTAAGTCATTTAACTGTCCATTTTCTCAGGTACAAAGATTGTGAGCCATCCTGAGATAGAAGTATACTTGTTTTGATAGCTTGCAGGCAGTGTATAAGAAATAAATAGCCTGGGGTGATACCACACACACAGAAAGGCACTGATCCATATTTATTTGGATCATTTCTTTCTGGAGATTCGTGAGTGTCTGGGAGCAGGCGCTGCATGCAGGCTGCATAATTAGAAAAGGGAAGTTAATGGACAGTATCAAAGTTGACACCCTGGTGTTATGTTACTGCTTCACTTGTGCTGATTTAAGCAATCTCCTGCTTGAGAAAATAAAAGTTCTTAATTGCTTCAGCTCTTTGGGGAACAAAAAAAATGAGCACATTTTCTTTGTCAAGTGTCAGAGGGCTTAAATTTCCATCCTTTACATACAAAGGGGCATTGTCCATAGGCGCATGCCCTCCTTTACCTAATAGGCAGCACTTACACTCTCTTCAGCAAATTACAGAAATCAAGAAGGAAGCTAAAATCAATACCTGGATGTTGAAGAACTTCTGGTAGCAAGAATCTAAATCCTAACAATTTATTTATTTAGGGTCAATATTCAAAGGTATTTAAGGGGTTGGAGGCTCCTGCCTGCTTAAATCACCTGGAGCCATCTACCCCCCCCCCCCCCCCGATATTCAGCAGCACCAAACCAGGCAGTGCTGCTATCATCCCAAGCTCTCAATTGATATAATAATTTTATTCAATTAGATGTGCAGGAATCATATCTCAAAATTTTGATAATCTCCATTGCCCTGCAGATGATTCTGGGCAACTGGAAAAATGCAAACATGTCAGATGCTACATTCTGGTGGAACACAGTGAGGGGCATAATCGAACGCGAACGCCCATTTGTAAAAACGTCCATCTCCGAGAACGGGTCCGTGAAGGGGCGGGCCGAACTGTATTTTCGAAAAAAATGGACGTCCATTTTTTTTTTCGAAAATACATTGGATTAGGGTGTTTTTTGAGCTGGGCGTTTTTGTTTTTTAGCGATAATCGAAACCAAAGCGTCCCAGCTCAAAAACGACCAAATCCAAGGCATTTGGTCGTGGGAGGGGCCAGCATTCATAGTGCACTGGTCCCCCTGAGATGCCTCTATGCCAGCCTCAAATATCATACCTAGCTCCATGACAGTAGTATGCAGGTCCCCAGAGCAATTTTACTTTAGTTGGTGCTGCGCGGGACCCATGCAGAGAGGAAAAATCGGAAGAAAAAAAAAACAAGCAAGCAAGTGCAGTCAGGGACGTTCAAATTAAAAGATAGTAAAAGGGGGAACTGAACCAGCAACCTTTTGATTAGAAGCTCAGTGCTCTAGCCAGTGCACCACTGATTAGACGTCCTTCCTTTTCCATTAAGTCCCTCCAAGTTTCTGTCAGCCAATCACAGCTCATTTAGCTGACATCTGTGTCAGCTAAACAGCGGTGATTGGCTGACAGAAACTTGAAGGGACTTAATGGAAAGGGAAGGACATCTAAGCACCTAAATAATGTGGTTCACTGGCTAGAGCACTGAGCTTGTAATCAGAAGGTTGCTGGTTCGATTCCCCCTTTTACTATCCTGGTAATTTAGACGTCCCTGACTTGCTTGCTTGTTTTTTTTTTTTCTTCCGATTTTTCCTCTCTGCATGGGTCCCGCATAGCACTAACTAAACTAAAATTACTTCGGGGACCTGCATACTGCTGTCATGGAGCTGGGGATGATATTTGAGGCTGGCTTACAAGTTGGGAAAAAAGTGTTTAACATTCCGTTTTTTTTGGTGGGAGGGGGTTACTGACCACTGGGGGAGTCAGGGGAGGTCATCCCCGGTTCCCTCTGGTGGTCATCTGGTCATTTAGGGCACTTTTTTGGGACCTGTTCGTGAAAAAAACGGGTCCAACAAAAGTGACCTAAATTCTCTCTGAAAACACCCTTCTTTTTTCCATTATCAGCCGAGCACGCACATCTCTGCTCAGCCGATAACCACACCTCAGTCCCGTCTTCACCACGCCTCTGACACGCCCCCGTCAACTTTATGCGTTCCCGCGACGGAGTGCAGTTGGAAACGCCCAAAATCGGCTTTCGATTATACCGATTTGGGCACCCACAAGAGAAAGACGTCCATCTCCCGATTTAGGTCGGAATTTGGGCGTTTTTCTCTTTCGAAAATAAGCCTCAGTATGTATGATATCAAAATCTGTATTAAAATGTGCTGAAAAAAAACCTTACAGGCCATTTTTCAGACATGGAAACCTTTGGATACATATTTAAAACAAGATTTGTAATCAGTGTCTTATACTTATGCATATCCTTTGATTTTCACAGAAAACTCAGTTTATTATGTCTCTATAAAGCACCTCCCTTTTAAAAAATGATTTTAGTATTGTTTTTTCATAATTGTTTTTATAGTTCTATTCATTTGAGCATGTAATGTATTTCTCTGATGAAACATGATTTTGTATACATGTTTTTGTTACTTTACTTTAAAAAATTAATAAAAAAAGATTTGAACTAAAATCAAAAAAGGCATCTTTGAAAATATTACATCAGTATAGGAGAAAAATAACTTGTGATTCTTTTCATTATAAATAATTTCTGTAAGCTGTTACAGCTCCATTATACCCCAAATGACACAAACCAAATTAGCATACAGACCATGAATTAGAACAGACTTGCCAAATCTGAAACACAATCCCCCAAATTCTATATATGATGCTTTATGTTGTGCACGCTAATTTGGCCACATGTCCAAATTGCACATGCAACTTAATTGATTAACAAGCCAATCAGTACTGATAATTAGTACTTAATAACCAATTAGTGGCATTAATTGACTTTAATTAGAATTTATGGTCACAACTTTCTAAGCAAAAATTCTCATGTGCACAGTTGAAAAGGCATGGCCATTGGGTGGAATGGGCATTTCAAAAACTATATGCACTAGTATAGAATAAACCTGATCTGGAGCCTTAGGCACAAGTATTTAGGCCTGGATTTAGGTGGCCTAAATGGGTGCATCTAAATTTTAGTCACAAGAACAGCATGTGAGCATATTCTATAAGTTACGCATAACTTTAGGCATCGTTTATGGAATCACTTTAACCACGTAGTTTATTGGTGCTGAATTTTAAGATGCTATTTATAGAATTTGGCCCGATATGTTATCAAAATCTCAGAACCATAAGAACTTAAGAACAACCATACTGGTTCAGACCAATGGTCCATCTAGCCCAATATCCTGCTTCCAACAGTGGCCAATCCAGGTCACAAGTACCTGGCAGAAACCCAATTAGTAGCAACAGTCCATGCTACCAATCCCAGGGCAAACAGTGGCTTCTCTCATGTCCATCTCAATAACAGACTATGGGCTTTTCCTCCAGGAACTTGTCTAAATATGTTTAAACCCAGATATGCTAACCATCATTTATATATCCTCCATGAAAGAGTTCCAGACCTTAACTATACTTTGAGTGAAAAAAATATTCTAGAACGTCTCTCCCACATTTTCGTATATCATGAGTACCCACATGTACCAAGACTATCTAAAATCCTATCTAGGTGAAGCTTCAGGTCCACCACCTACGCACCAGATGATCCTCATGTCCACCAGCCACCCAACAATATACATGCCTAATAATCAAATCACCAACCTGGGCAGAAGCTCTTAGAGACACATCCTTTGTGCAAGAGGATACTGCATCTCTTGGTGAGCTGGTCCTTGCTACAGGATTACTTCAATTACTTCCAGTTGCACCAGGGTGATGCTCTCCTTTTAGAAGACCTCCCTCCTCCAAGGTAACACAGGAGTTGCAAGACTGGAGGTGGGACTTCTCTATAACGTCCCTGTAGGCCTCCTTCATGTACCTCTTTGCCTCCCTCAGCGCCTCCAAATCTGCTACTATAGCCTCAAGAGAACGGACTCATTCTCTGAAAGCTAGGTGCTCTTTTCATTGAGCACACACATATATTCTCTCACCAAATGAGAGATAATCATATATGTGATACTTAATGCAAAAGACTGGATAGCACCTCTCTCGCTGCAGGACTGCTGTCTGCATCTTAATATTATAGAGTTGTATAGTTAAAACTTCTTAAGATACTATGGATATCAGATGCATATAAAGAGCCCTAAGATTATATGGTGTAATATGTAATGCATTTATTTAGTGTTTGCTTCTCAGAAAATAATTAAATGTAATTAAAACTCTAATGAAAACCTTCCTCTTGTTGTCCTAATTATCAATAATTGACTATAAATAATTGACATCAATAATTGACTATAAATGAAGAGTTCAGCTAGGGGTGGGTAGGAGCTGGGGAGGGTGGGAATGAAATTGAGCTATGCCCTTCTGTGCCTTCTAGAGTCTATCTGTTAATGCTGTGGCAGAAAATTCAAGTTTTAAAACTATGGGGAAAAAATATGGAGACTAGCTAATAAAATTTGCTTCTTTTTTTTTTTTTAAATTCTGTGTTTATCAATATCCTGCAATTCCTCTTTTAAACCCAATTTTGAAGTTACCAAGCTCAGAGCAAAATAATGTCACTTACCTGGAGAAATGTCCTTTTCTCTCAGAACTTCTCAGAAAGAAAGTTAAGTTGGACCTTTCCTCTCTATATAGTTTAGATTCTAAGGAGACTGTTTCAAACAAACCCTTTGAAACTAACTCAGTAATCAGATTACCCTTAGTAACCTTTGCAAATATGCTACTTCCTCACACCTTAATTAACACCTAATTCAGGTCAGTAGCAGTGCTACATCTTCAGTAGGAAAAGAACAGAAAATAACTTTCCTTTAGGACAGTTTGAGCCTTGCTACAATCCTTTTTAATACTCTTGGCTGTTAAGTTTCTACCTCTAGAGAAAGTTTCAGTTTAAAACTATGGGAGGAAAGGGTTGTACACTGTGGAAACTTGTTAATAATGCTTGCTTCTCTTTTTTTTATTTGTATTTTTTTCTAAGACTGAACTAGGCCCTTCTGTACCTTCTAGAGTCTATCTGTTATTGCGGTGGCAGAAAATTCAAGTTTTAAAACAATGGGGAAAAGGGGTGGAAACTAGGTAATAAAGTTTGCTTCTTTTTTTAAAAATTCTGTCTGTGTTTATCAATATCCTACAAGTCCTCTTTTAAACACAGGGACCCTTTTATTAAGCTGCGTAGGCATGTACGTGTGTCCTATGCATGTCAATTTTGAACTACCATGTGGCCTGGGTAGTAATTTCATTTTTTACGTGTGTCCACTAGGTGCACCGAAAAATTTCCAGTGTGCGGAGCTAACCGGGTGGTAATCGGCATTGTACGCGCATAGAACATTACTGTCCAGTTAATGTGTGAGACTTTACCGCTAGGTCAATGTGTGGTAATAAGGTCTCGGGCCCAAAATTGACGTGCACCAATTTTTATTTTGCTGCATGTCCATTTTCAGCCAAAACATGCCTTTTTTTGCAGGCGCACTGAAAAATGGACCTGTGCGCATCCAATACATGCATCTACAACAGCGCAGGCCATTTTTCGGCATACCTTAGTAAAAGGACTCCCCAATCTTTAGGTTACCAAGCACATAGCAAAATAATGTCACTAAACTAGAGAAATGTCCTCTTCTCTCAGAACTTCTGAGAAAATGTTATTCTCCCCTTTTATCCAATAGATACTGATGTACAGCCTCTGGATAATATGCAATTTTAGTCCAATTTTGTCATGGTTATTAACGAATAGAAAACTGAAACCATACTTGTCCGTAGATGTCATAACTATATCTCTATTGATAGCTGTTACACTTGATGCAAGATTGCATATATTTGTCAACAAATGGGCAGGGTTGTTTGAGAAATATTTTTAAAGTTATTTTTATTGTACAGCCTAAAGGTGGATTTGGGCATCAGCTGATTTTAGGCTAATAGTGTAAACAATGGCTCTACCTTATTTGGACTACTGTAATTTGTTATATGTAACCTTTCTTGATGTGATTTTAAGACCTACGAAGTTATCACAATATGTGGTGACCTGTGTTATTTCTAGCAACAGAATATTTGATCATATTACTCCAAACCCTGGTAGACCTGATTTGGTTTAAAACTGTGATGATTCAAGCTTAATTTAAGGGTCCTTTTACTAAATTGCATTATGTGCTAATGTGTGCCTAATGCAGCAAAACATATTACAGGATGTCCTCAGGTGTACTGCAGTGACTTTGAAATCGACTCATGCTAACTGTGTGCTAAAATATTTTTCAATTTTTTTTGAAGGCGCACGTCAGGGGTGGAGAGTGAGCATTCTTGGACTAACCAGCTGACTACAGCACTGGCTATTGGGTTTATGCATTTTCCTTTTATGTGGGTATATAAGTACTGATGTTTATGTATGCTTAGTGGGATTTCACAACCTTCTCCTTCAGTAGGTCAATATCACACAAGCAAATTTTAATTTTGGAAAAGGATTAATAGAGCTCATACATAGGTATATAAAGCAGCCAATACATTCTATGACTTTGAAGCTTGGTGGACATAGGCTCATCCAATTCGCCTCTTTTCAACCTCTCTCTCAGCTCCTGCTAGGCACAGCAAGCATTTTTATCTGCCAATCTGCCTATTCATCTCTGGCTGCCTCCCAGGGGTAAAATGAGTATATCAACCCTACTGTGTTTGGTAAAAATGAATCAGTAATCAAAAAATCTATAGTATTCTACAAACAGTTACAGAAGGACATTTATTTTCAAGAGAGATTTATGTTAACAAGATATAGCGCTTTCCATTTTGAAAATGAGTTCTTTTCTTCTCTCCTTGTCATTTTACTGTCCTGCATTCATTACACATACAAAATATTCATTCCAGACACAAATCATAGCTAGCAGCTGAAAACAGCAATAACTGCCAGAACAGAACATTTTGTGCTAAATGTAAATGAATGTAACTATATCTAGGGCCGTGCATGAAAGCCTGGGGGCTCTGAGCAGTTTACAGAAAAAGATCAGTATAAAGCTTCAAAATGTAATGTGCATTTTGTGTTTAAAAACAAGAAAATTAATAAATACCTAAATCCACTAATATGCACTTGCCCTCATCCTTCTTCTGAGAAAGAATTGCCATCAGGGTAACTTTATTGATTTCTGCATTTGTATTCCACATTTTCCAACTTTTTGGAAGGTTCAATGTGGCTTACAGTGAACTTAAGATTGGTTACAGGTTATGAAGTCGTTTAAGATGACACTACTACTACTACTACTACTTATCACTTCTATAGCACTACAAGGCATACACAGCGCTGTACACCATACACGAAAGACAGTCCCTGCTCAAAGAGCTCACAATCTAAAAAGACAGGTAAACAGATAGAACAACTAAGAATTAAAGAGAATTAAAGGGAATTAAAGAGGTGGGGTACAGGGCAAGTGAGTAGAGGTTAGGAGTCAAAAGCAGTGTCAAAGAGGTGGGCTTTTAGCCTGGACTTGAAAACAGCCAAAGACGGGGCTAGACGTACAGGCTCGGGAAGTTTATTCCAAGCGTGAGGTGCAGCGAGATAAAAGGAACAGAGTCTGGAATTAGCAGTAGAGGAGAAGGGGACATGTGCCTAGTTCTGCTTTGACCGTGATCTTGATTAAGGAGTGTTGGCCGATGCTTGACTAAGTGGAGTCTTCAGGAAGGAATTTTCTGAAAAAGTAGGCTTTCAGGTGTTTATGAAATGTTAGGTAATTGTTCATGAACTTTAGGTCTTTTGGTACTGAGTTCCAGAGTTTGATGTAGACATAGGCGAAGCTGGTCATGCATGTAGATTTATATTTTAGGCCTTGACATCTAGGGAAGTGTGGGGTGAGATAGCATCTTATACTTTTGGAGGCATGGAAGGGCATAATCGAACGGGGCTCCCAAGTTGTTATGAGGGCGTCCTCGCAGGACGGCCCCATAAAGGGGCGGGGCAACCTGTATTATCGAATCAAGATGGGCGTCCATCTTTCGTTTCAATAATACAGTCGGGGACACCCAAATCATGAAATTTAGGTTGACTTTATAGATGGTCATCCTTAGGTCGTTTTTGAGATGGTCGTCCCCGGTTTTCAGCGATAATGGAAACCGAGGACGCCCATCTCAAAAATGAGCAAATCCAAGCTATTTGGTCATGGGAGGAGCCAGCATTCGTAGTGCACTGGTCCCCCTCACATACCAGGACACCAACTGGGCACCCTAGGGGGCACTGCAGTGGATTTCACAAATTGCTCCCAGGTGCATAGTTCCCTTACCTTTGGTGGTGCTGAGCCCCCCAACCCACTCCCCACAACTGTACACCACTACCATAGCCCTAAGGGGTGAAGGGGGGCACCTACATGTGGGTACAGTAGGTTTGGGGGGGGTTGGGGGGTTTGGAGGGCTCAACATTTACCACCACAAGTGTAACAGGTAGGGTGGGATGGGCCTGGGTCCGCCTGCCTGAAGTGCACTGCACCCGCTAAAAACTGCTCCAGGGACCTGCATACTGCTGTCATGGAGCTGGGTATGACATTTGAGGCTGGCAAAAAATGTTTTTATATTTTTTTGGGGTGGGAGGGGGTTGTTGACCACTGGGGGAGTAAGGGGAGGTCATCCCCGATTCCTTCCGGTGGTCATCTGGTCAGTTCGGGCACCTTTTTGAGGCTTGGTCGTGAAAAAAAAATGGATCAAGTAAAGTTGGCCAAATGCTCATCGGGGACGCCCTTCTTTTTTCCATTATCGGCCGAGGATGCCCATCTCTAAATCATGCCCCAGTCCCGCTTTCGGTACGGTGCCAACACGCCCCCATGAATTTTGGTTGTCCCTGCAATGGAAAGCAGTTGAGGACGCCCAAAATCGGCTTTCCATTATGCCAATTTGGGCGATCCTGAGAGAAGGACGTCCATCTCCCGATTTGTGTCGGAAGATGGGCATCCTTCTCTTTCGAAAAGTCACCTGATTGTTAGATAAATAATGTTCCTAGTCCCACAATGTGTATCTACATTAGATTTCACACAATAGTTAGTTTTGGGGTCAGTCCATGATGTATCTTTCATAGTAGAATGACACTATTGACAGCGCCCACATGACTTATGAGAAAAAACACCATCTTTTAATTCTGGCTCATGATATCAATTCCTACCTAAATATTCCCCCCCCCCCCCCCCCCCATTGTCGTGCCCCAGGTATATGATATAATTGGGAATTCAGAAAAAACTGAATATAATTGCATATACTGTAAGAGCAGTGGACTTTGATCCTGGGGAACTGGGTTCAATTCTCACTAGATCTGCTTGTGACTCTGGGCAAGTCACTTAATCCTCCATTGCCCCAGGTACAAATAAGTACCTTTATATACTATGTAAATCACTTTGGATGTAGTTGCAAAAACCACAGAAAGGCGGTATATCAATTCCCATTCCCTTTCCCCTTTTAAGTATCCATACCACTTTCAGACTAACTCTTGTAAAGGGGAGAACACAGGTAAGGACCTCTTCCACTGGATGATTCTGTTCCTGTAACAATAAAGGGTACTGAGCAAATCTAGGGGTCCTTTTACTAAGGTGCGCTGAGCAGTGGCCTGTGCTGATGTAGACGCATGTATTGGATGCGTACAGGTTCATTTTTTAGCGCACATGCAAAAAAGGCCTTTCTGGGGGGCCGAAAATGGACGTGCAACAAAATGAAAATTGGCGAGTGTTCATTTTGGGGCGAGTGTTCATTTTGGGCCTCAGACCTTACCCCCACCCATTGACTTAGCAGTAAGGTCTTACGCATTAACCGGGCAGTACATGTCAGTTCACATACAATGCCGAATTCCACTTGGTTAGCGCCATGCCCCAGAAAATTTCTGGCACAACTAATAGGCGTGCATAAAAAATGAAATTACCACCCGAGTCACGCGGTAGCTCAAGAATTGAGCCACAAATTTGGAAAGTGGCTCAAATATAGAACCCTTAGTTGAAACAATCTGCCATCCCGGTGGGTTCTCTTGTCGTTTGTATATATTTGGTACAAAGTAAATCTTTGGCATCTGCAGATTAGATTCCATCAAGAAAACAGCTTCCTTAGAAGTCAACATCCTCCATTTCAATGCTGGCTCCGCTATATCCTTCATTTGTATCTGCCAATAATTTACAATATGCTGTCTCATTAGTCAGTTGTCTCAAAGCTTCATTTTGATATTGATCTGTCCCCCATATGACCATTGCTCCTCCTTTACCTACCTTCATTACTATAATGGATCTCATACATACATTACATTGTGGCGATTAGCGGTATTGTTTGAACATTTTTTTCAGACTCCTGATGCAGGTCAAATATGCCAAAATGTGGCTCGTATCAAGGCTAGTGAAGAACAATAATGAAGAATTACCTGAAACCTTTGGTGGATTTTTGTTCCATGTCACCTCCACAATTGTATGTAAATACCACGCACTAATGGTAACATTGGCTCTACAAAGTGCCACCTTAAATCTGGGCTTATCACATGGGAAAGGCCCACATTAGAATGTTCTAAGCTCAGATTTCACCATATTTTAGTAAAAGGGTTCCTTAGTCTTCTACTGCTCATTTTCAGTGTTGGCTGGCTAACAGATGGCTGGCTATCCCTTGGCACTGTTACAGCTGATCTATATTTAACCCTATTTGCAGTCTCAACCTTGTCTGCAAGATTGTGACTTACAATTATGCTAAAGTAGCTGAAAGATTAACTTAATACTTTTAGCTCTCACTGTGAATCATAAATTCAGCTTTAAACATAAATGAAAATGGAGGAAAAAGACCTCAAATGTCTCGACTCAGCAACAAGTATAGTCCCTTAGTGCCAGCACATCACAGACTCCAGTCTTATCATTGGTCTAAAAACCTCCAAATTTTCAATTAAATAAATTTTATATCTTTAATTTTTAAATATTTTTTATTTTTAAACCCTGCACCATAGTTTGCTTCATATGGTTCAACTTTTTCAACAGCACTTATTAACTACATGTAGTGCAAGAGCAAAAAACAAGCATGAAGTCACTTAGCTTTTCCTTTTCCCAACAGGGCTCTCCGTTTCACTCTTTATAAGGCTTCGTCAGGGTACTAAGTGCTTCCAAAACCTGAAAAAATAACTCATTAATATCATTCAATAGTGCCAAAAAATATATTTTCAAACATAAATCACAGTGGAATATAACGCTTACTGAACTTGTGTCATCAGAATATATTTATTTATTACATTTGTACCCCGCGCTTTCCCGCTCATCGCAGGCTCAATGCGGCTTACATAGTAACAAGAGAATACAATCTGTAGTATCAAAATCAACAAGGATGTATGTGATAGGACAATGAACAAGGAGTAAATGGGATAAAAGAGGTATGAGTGAAAGGAGAGGGATAGGTAATGAGGTGGAGCGATAAAGGAGAAGATAAGGAAGAGCATGGAGGGTAAGAGGTTGGTAGGAGAATATCTGAGTCATTGTTATTAATGATTAGATGAACCGATAAGTAGATGGGTTGCTTATGTTTGCTTATGATAGGTCAAGTCGTTCGGGTAAACCTGTTTGAATACATGGGTTTTCAATAGTTTCCTAAAGGGAAGATATTCACTAATTGACTGAATGTATCTGGGTAAAGCATTCCAGAGTTGGGATCCCAAGAAGGGGAAGTTAGAAGCATGGTAGGTTTTGTATTTTAGTCCTTTGCAGTTGGGAAGGTGCGGGTTAAGGTATGATTGTGAAGATGTAGACATATAAAATTCACATATATGTTTTCAAGCACAATTATCCACTTTCTAGATATTGAGGTCAACATAGCAGACCAGAAGTTTATCACTAAAGTTTATAAGAATAACACCGATTATAATACTTTTGTTCAGTATCAGAGTTGTCACCCAGTGAGACTGGAAAACAGCCTACCATTCCTGTAAAAGGAAAGACTTTAAGATCTATGCTGGAAGATTTAATAAGGATTTAGATAAAAGAGGTTATCCCAGCAAAGTAGTTAAATCAGCATATAAAAGAGCAAAACATAACAGGGAGCTTCTGTTACAAAAACCTCACTGAAATGCAGAAGATTTGGATAAGATGAATACATTTGTTGCCTGGTTTTCAACTGGTGGAGATGGATTGATCAAAATCATAAAGAGAAATTGGGCTGTGATGCAATCACCTGAAGTTTTTCATGATCACGAAGTAAGAGTGGCTTTTTCTAGGTACAAAATCTCAAAGAAATTCTTAGTCCAGCAAGTCTACCATCCATAAGATATGATGTAACCTCTGACATCGTAAGTGGACATAAAAAGTGTGGCCACTGTAAGACATGCTCTATGATGTTGAAACATAATACAGATTGTCAATCTATCTATGTGATGTACGTCTTGATGTGTGACTGTCAAAAAATATATGTGGGCAAAACCACAAGAAGCTTACATCAAAGGATTACAGAACATCGTTCCTGAGTGAAGAAACAAAAAAAAAGGGAGCACCATTGGTTGCACATTGCATTGAAAGAGAACATGGGTTTGAGGCATTCCATTGCTTTGTCATTGATCATGCTCTGTTGAGTGTCAGAAGAGGCGACAGGAATAAAATATTGGTAAGACGAGAACAATGCTGGATTTTCATTTTGAAATCCCTTGAGCCCCGGGGCTTAAATTCACAGATTGAGTGAACAACTTTTCTTTAAACTGCCTCTTTAAATTATTTATGTGTGAAAGGCATTTAACCAATTTTTGTAGGTATTGAAGTTATATGTGATGTAATCTCAGTTCTGCTTCCGGTTCGAATAAAGAGGTTGGCGTTGTGAAGCCACCAAGCGCCATTTTTTAAGTTCAGCACATAGGAGATGTTCAGTAAGCATTATATTGCACTGTGATTTATGTTTGAAAATATATTTTTTGGCACTATTGGATGATATTAATGAGTTCTTTTTTCAGGTTTTGGAAGCACTTAGTCCTCTGACAAAGCCTTATAAAGAGTGAAACGGAGAGCCCTGTTAGGAAAAGCAAAAGCTAAGTGATTTCATGCTTGTTTTTTGCTCTTGCACTACATGGAGAATTGAATCATCGACGTGCTATAGACGTAATCTACTTAGATTTTAGCAAAGCTTTTGACACGGTTCCTCACAGGAGGCTCTTAAATAAACTAGATGGGCTGAAGATAGGTCCCGAAGTGGTGAACTGGATTAGGAACTGGTTGACGGACAGACGACAGAGGGTGGTGGTAAAATGGAGTTCGCTCGGAGAAGGGAAAGGTGAGTAGTGGAGTGCCTCAGGGATCGGTGCTGGGGCCGATTCTGTTCAATATATTTGTGAGTGACATTGCCGAAGGGTTAGAAGGTAAAGTTTGCCTATTTGCGGATGATACTAAGATTTGCAACAGAGTGGACACCCGGGAGGGAGTGGAAAGCATGAAAAGGGATCTGAGGAAGCTAGAAGAATGGTCTAAGGTTTGGCAATTAAAATTCAATGTGAAGAAATGCAAAGTGATGCATTTAGGGAGTAGAAACCCATGAGAGACTTATGTGTTAGGCGGTGAGAGTCTGATAGGTGCTGAGGGGGAGAGGGATCTTGGGGTGATAGTACCCGAGGATCTGAAGGCGACGAAACAGTGTGACAAGGCGGTGGCCGTAGCGAGAAGGTTGCTAGGCTGTATAGAGAGAGGTGTGATCAGCAGAAGAAAGGAAGTCTTGATGCCCCTGTACAAGTCATTGGTGAGGCCCCACCTGGAGTATTGTGTTCAGTTTTGGAGGCCGTACCTTGCGAAGGATGTTAAAAAAATGGAAGCGGTGCAAAGAAAAGCTACGAGAATGGTATGGGATTTGCGTTCCAAGACGTATGAGCAGAGACTTGCTGGCCTGAACATGTATACCCTGGAGGAAAGGAGGAACAGGGGTGATATGATACAGACGTTCAAATACTTGAAAGGTATTAATCCGCAAAAAAATCTTTTCCGGAGATGGGAAGGCGGTAGAACGAGAGGACATGAAATGAGATTGAAGGGGGGCAGACTCAAAAAAGATGTCAGGAAGTATATTTTCACGGAGAGGGTGGTGGATGCTTGGAATGCCCTCCCGCGGGAGGTGGTGGAGATGAAAACAGTAACGGAATTCAAACATGTGTGGGATATGCATAAAGGAATCCTGTGCAGTAGGAATGGATCCTCAGAAGTTTAGCCGAAATTGGGTGGCGGAGCAGGTGGGGGAAGAGAGGTTGGTGGTTGGGAGGCGAGGATAGTGGAGGGCAGACTTATACGGTCTGTGCCAGAGCCGGTGATGGGAGGCGGGACTGGTGGTTGGGAGGTGGGAAATACTGCTGGGCAGACTTGTACGGTCTGTGCCCTGAAAAAGGCAGGTAAAAATCAAGGTAAGGTATACACATATGAGTTTATCTTGTTGGGCAGACTGGATGGACCATGCAGGTCTTTTTCTGCCGTCATCTACTATGTTACTATGTTACTATGTAGTTAATAAGTGCTGTTGAAAAAGTTAAACCACATGAAGCAAACTATGGTGCAGGATTTAAAAATAAAAAATATTAAAAAATTAAAGATATAAAATTTATTTAATTGAAAATTTGGAGGTTTTTAGACCAATGATAAGACTGGAGTCTGTGATGTGCTGGTACTAAGGGATTATACTTGTTGCTGAGTTGAGACATTTGAGGTCTTTTTCCTCTATTTTCATTTATGTTTAAAGTTGAATTTATGATTCACAGTGAGAGCTAAATGTATTAAGTTAATTTTTCAGCTTTTGATGTTGTTGATACAAGTGATTTTTGCTGAAATAGTGTCTGGAGAGTTCTTGAACAGAAGGTAGCTGACTAAACAGAACTCTTTCATGGTTGCTCAGCTGCGCTTTTAAAGTATCCTATGTCTGCTTTTATCAATGCAAACTGTAACAATAATATCTCAGAAATGGGAATTAAGAATACCAGTTAAAAGTGACCCTATATATTTAGTTTCAGTGTATTTCTCATTTCATTTTACTACAAAACCGGATTTGAATTCGTTTTAAATGAATTCAACACTGATAATGACCTTGACATATTGAAGATAATGTCCCTGACATCTAAACATAGCATTTCAAACACTTATTATTATGATTAGGGTTTAGGTGAATGTAGTTAAGGAAAAGATAGGATGAAAGAGAAATAGGAAAGGGAGCTGGGTGTCTAAAACACTAGTCATATTATTACATTGAACTAGCTGTGCTTCTGAAGCATTTTTTATATTCAACGACATAAAGAACATACCCCTGGATTCTACATACGTAGTTCACCCAAATGTGGGCGTCCAGGGCAGATGTGTGTACAAATTAGTTAACTAAACATCAACAATCAATAATTGGAGTTTACTGGCAAAAATGTGGATGTCCATGCCATCTGCCCTACTTGCTATTCTGTAACATCCTCGCCTAAATTTGAGAAGGCATGCAACTTGGAGTTCATCGAAGAGGATCATCATTGTCAGAAGTGAGCTTTTAGGGCTCTGTTTACTAAGGTGAACTATCATTTTTAGCGTGCGCTAAAATTAGCACACACTAAATGCTAGAGATGCTCATATATTCCTATGGGTGTCTCTAGCATTAGCACACTCTAATTTTTAGCATGCGCTAAAAATGCTAGTATGCCTATAGCGTGGCTTAGTAAACAGGGCCTTTTCCTTCCAAGTGCATTTTTATGGAATGTTTTTTGATATTTGTTTTTTTTTTCACTATTTTTAGCACTAGTTTGGGGAAGTGCACAAGAAATGTTCAGTTTGTTCACTTTTAACAGCTGAGACCGGTTTTTGAAGTAGTGCTATTTTGTCTCCCTAGGGAGTTTTTTCACTGCTGTTTTTCCGGTCCCAACAGAAGCCATTGATAAGAGTCCATTTAAGAGTATTGTAAAAAGCCTATGAGTCCCCCAGGCCAGTTGAGGCTTCATTTATTTAAATGTACTTATTTATGGGGTTCATTCTTATGGCTCATTCCCAATGGGTGTAGTAACAAAATATTTGGGGATTTTGAATATATATCTTTGGGGCACCTAATGGACATGCTCAGTTGTAGAATTGCCCCCTATATGAGCATACCTTTTCTGTGTCACACCCTGACCCTACCATTTTTGGATCACGCCTTTATAAAGACTGTTATCCAGATAGTCCAATACTGTTCAGAAACTTTGCATACAGACCACTGATGTATGCTTCACACCGAAACACAGTGCTGTGTCAGGTCCTGAAGAATAAAGGTTTCGTTTATTATATTCCTCCTCCTTCTTTTATGGGAGAGCTCTGTGACAATACTCCTTTTACTGGTCCCTATATCAAACAACATATTCAAACCCCTATGGAGGTAATTATATAAAGTGGGTGCTAACATTTATGCACCAATTATGTGCATAAATGATTAGAATAATACATATACATAGAGGGGCATAATTGAACGAAAACGTCTATCTCCATGGGGGTTTATCTCCGAGAACGGGTCCGTGAAGGGGCGGACCAAACCGTATTTTCGAAAAAAATAGACGTCCATGTTTTATTCGACAATTTGTGAGCTGGGCGTTTTTGTTTTTCAGTAATAATGGAAAATGAAAGCGCCCAGCTCAAAAACGAATAAATCCAAGGCATTTGTTCGTGGGAGGGGCCAGGATTCGTAGTGCACTGGTCCCCCTCACATGCCAGGACACCAACCAGGCACCCTAGGGGGCACTTTTACAAAAACAAAAAAAAAGGTAAAAGAGCTCCCAGGTGCATAGCACCCTTCCCTTGTGTGTTGAGCCCCCCAAATCCCCCTCAAAACCCACTGCCCACAAGTCTACACCATTACTATAGCCCTAAGGGGTGAAGGGGGGGCACCTACATGTGGGTACAGTGGGTTTGGGGGGGTTGGACGACTAAGCATTAAGCAGCACAATTGTAACAGGTAGGGGGGGGGGATGGGCCTGGGTCCACCTGCCTGAAATCCACTGCACCCCCTAACAACTGCTCCAGGGACCTGCATACTGCTGCCAGGGAGGTGGGTATGACATTTGAGGGTGAAAATAAAAAGTTGTGAAACATCATTTTTTGTGGTGGGAGGGGGTTAGTGACCACTGGGGGAGTCAGGGGAGGTCATCCCCGATTCCCTCTGGGGGTAATCTGGTCATTTAGGGCACTTTTTGGGGCCTTATTTGTGGAAAAAACAGGGTCCAGGAAAAGTGCCCTAAATTCTAGCTACAAACGCATACTTTTTTTCCATTATCAGCGAAAGGCGTCCATCTCTCCTCGGCCGATAACCATGCCCCAGTTCCACCTTCGCCACGCCTCTGACACGCCCCCGTCAACTTTGTACGCTTCCGCGATGGAGTGCAGTTGAAAACGTCCAAAATCGGCTTTCCATTATACCGATTTATTCGTTTTTGTGAGATAAACGTCTATCTCCCGATTTGGGTCGAAATCTAGGTGTTTTTCTCTTTCAATTATAAGGTGGATAGTCAGACTATTTTTGAAAACATGACTACTTTTCAAATTTACTTAAGATCTCTAATGTGCTTTCTAGGAATTACTATATGCAGATAAAATAATTATGATCACTATTACTCTGCAAATCATTATTGTGCTTTTTTGTACTATTTACTTATTTTATAATGTTTTTATTAGCGTTGTATTTTCTAGGAAATTATCCTACTTCTTCTATATTGTAAGCCACTTTGATCTAGTCTTGGCTTGAATGGCATATAAACAATAAATTTAATGTCATGTAATATATGTATGTATGTGTGTATACATGTAAATGGCAAAATTTGACCTAAGCGCTATTCTGTAAATCTGCATGTATCTTATATAGCACATATTTTACAGCTGCATAGACAGAGTCTGGGCAGAGTACCAGCAGGACTCATACTTCATATGCAACTTATAGAATACTATACACTATCTCCAGGATTCTATATGCAAAAAATTTGGACAAGCCTATGTTAAACTATCAAGTCATTGAACTGAAGCAGATAACATTTCACAGGAATTTTGAACCACAGTCAATATTGATTCATGATTGTCCACTTTTTATTCTAAATTCACAATCTTAACAGTTTGGAGACAATAGTCTTCCAAATTTCTTCTAAGGTAATAGGTCTTACCAGTTAAAACATACAGATAGGGAGATTCTAGGATGGGAATCCATAACTGAGGTGCCGATAGTTTTCCCTTGCTCACTAATTTGGATGTCATTATCCTCTTTGATCACAGACCCTGCTCATGCCCTGCCCTGCTCCACGGACATTGACATACTAGATGGAACTAGACCCAGTTAGTTGACTGCAGAGCATTCATTGACAGACACCATGCTTGCTTCCAACAGACTCTTCCATTTTAATGCAAGGTTGGTCAGAAGCTCTCCCTGACTTTGGGGGACAGTGAAGTGCTACATCCCAGAAATGACTAGGGTTCAGCCAAACCTTCCTTCATTTGAAGCGGGACTGTTCTGGTAGGTGGTAAGCTCACAGCATAAGCATCAAATTTTGTTTGTATATCAGTAGTATTTGTTACCTTTCCCAATACAGAGGGAACAGGCTTCCTTGGTCTCTTTTTAGGCATTATCCCCCCCCCCCCCCCACCCTGGATTCTATATAGGGTGCCTAGGGATCTACACTGATATCCAGGTGTATTCTATAAAAATGTGCATAACGTAATTGGCTTAACAAGCTAATCAGTGTTGATAACAGCACTTAACAAGCAATAGCAAGAACTAATTGGCAATACTTGCTAAGCATATTCTGTAGTGAACTGCACCTAAATTCTAATATGTGCAATTCAAAAGGAGCATGGCTATGGATGGGGAAATGGGCATTCCATGGGCATTCCCAAATTTACATGTGTTGTTATAGAATATGGTGCAGAGTGTATAAATCTACATTTTCATTGGTGAAAAAAGAAGCGCATAGTTTTAGGTGCTAGGATATCAACTAAGCATATGCTATATACCATGCCTAAATCTAGGTGCCACTTATAGAATATGCATAGGCAGAAATGTTTACCATGTGGAATTTTTAGGTGCCTTTTATAGAATCTGGCCCTAAATGTGCCAATAACACTGTGTACCCATCTGCTCTCTATGGTGGCATCTTGCCCCCCTCAACTTACAGTAAGTTTGTAAGTTTGGCACTTAAGCATGTGACCCACCCATGCCCTGCTCATGTGCACATCCTTTGTTGTTACGCACTAAAGCACTTAGGAGCTACCTTATAAAATAACTCCTAACTGCTATTTACTTACCCCCACTTTGGCACTGAACTTCCATTTTAGCATGCAAAGATAGGTGCCTAACTTGTGATGACTATATAGAATTGCCCTGAATGTTGTTTACATTGAAGTTTTGAAATATAAAGCCCCATTTTACATAGACCATAGAGATTGGAATTGAGACATCCAGGTTGGGACATACTCAGTTCCAGAGGTATCTTAGAACAGGATCTAAAATACTTGCAGGAGTACATATGTATTAGCACCCAACCCCAGGCTCCCCATTATCCCTGGATCTTGACTGGAGGTGATTGTTGGTGGTATAGTGTTCTGGGATAGGAGCAGCCCCTCTTTGCTTCTGCTCTGTCCAGCTCCTGGAATCAAATTTGCCACCATGACCCCTAGCAGTAGTATTTGGTTAATACCACTAAGGGTCAGCATTCGATATAGGGGAAATTAGCCCATATATATAGAAGATTGACCCGGGGAGGTCCATGGATGGGGAAGGGATTCTTTTACAGGTCAGGGTGGGACTTTGAGTCAGGAAGAGCTTTTCTGAGTGATATAATATCGGGGGTCAGGGATGCTCATTGGGAGGAACAGGGGGTTGTAAAAGCACATCAAGGGGATCAGGGGCTTGGGAAAGTTGATTGGGGAGGGTATCAGATGTCAGGGGAATCAAATTGGAGGCAAGGAGCAGCACCAATTGGTCTATGGCCATGCTACTTGATTTCATTGAAGACATTCAAAATATAGCTGTGAAAGGAGAAGTACTACTAGCAGATGATTTTAATATGCCAGATATTGATTGGGGTATCTCTATTGTGGGGTCTTCTAGAAGTAGGGAGATCCTGAATTCTCTACAGAGAGAACTGTTCCAGCAGATGGTAATGTAACCCATGCAGGATAAGGCCATACTGGACTTACTTCTTATGAATGGGGAGATTGTTTTTGATGTTGTAGTGAGTGATTATCTGGCATCTAGTGATCTCCGGATAGTATGGTTTAATATTAAGACAGATGTGGAAAGGGTTCATTCAAATGTGAAGGTTCTAGACTTAAAAAAAACAAACAAACTATGTTCAGATGGGAGATTATCTCAAGGAGTTGCTGTCTGGATAGGAACATCTTGAAGAAGTATGAAAGCAGTGGGCAAAACTGAAAGGAGGTATTATGAGGGCAACAAATCTTTTTGTAAGGAAAGTAAAAGTAAGAGGAAAAGAAGGCTGCTTTGGATCTCAAAAGGAGTAGCTGAAAAGGTAAGGAAAAAGAAGTTAGCCTTCATAAACTATAAGAGATCGCAGAAAGAGGAAGGCAGGCGACTTTATCTGGAAAAGCTAAGAGAAGTAGGTAGAGTAGTCTGGACAGCAAAGATGCAAATGGAAGAAAAAAATAACCAATACAGTAAAATGAGGGGAAAATACATTTTTAATAGATATGTTAGTGATAGGAGGAAGTGCAAAAGTGGCATTGTGAGACTCAAAGGTGAAGTGGAGGAATATGTAGAAGCTGATAACGATAAGGCGGAATTGTTTAACAAATATTTCTGTTGTGTGTTTACAGCTGAAGGACTGGGAGCAGGACTACAGAAGACAAACACAAATAAGAATGAAGGCGTGGTGGACCATGAATGATTTACAGAGGACTGTGTTCATGAGGAGCTAACTAAACTAATTTATTTATTTATTTATTATTACATTTGTATCCCACATACAATACAGAGTAGGATATGGGTAGAAGTACACTTAATTATAACTGGAGTGGTAAAATTCGTAGAGTTTGAAGTAATAGGATTATGTGGAAGGGGTACTGTTCATTTCTTAGTTCGATAGATTTGATGCATTGTTCTTGAATTAATTCGGGTCTGCTGGGTAGGCTTTCCGGAAGAGGTGAGTCTTGAGGTCTTTTTGGAATTTTAGATGCGTGTTCACAGTTCTAATGTTTATAGGTAATGCGTTCCAGAGCTGGGTGCAAATGTAGGAAAAGCTGGATGCGTATGTTGATTTTTATTTTAGTCCTTTACAGTTTGGGTAATGCAGGTTTAGAAACGTTCTTGATGATTCGATGTTGTTTCTAGTTGGTAAGTCGATAAGTTCGGTCACGTAGGTTGGGGCCAGACCATGGATTATTTTGTGGACCAGAGTGCAAATTTTGAAGGATATTCATTCCTTGATTGGTAGCCAGTGCAGTATTTCGTGTAGGGGTTTAGCACTTTTAAATCTTGTCTTTCCGAAAATGAGTCTAGCTGCTGTGTTCTGTGCGGTCTGGATTTTCATTAAGATCTGTTCTTTGCATCCCACATATACAGCGTTACAGTAGTCAGCATGTGATAGTACTATTGTTTGAATTATGTTACGGAAAGTTTCCCTTGGGAAGAATTGTTTGATCCGTTTGAGTTTCCACATTGCATGGAACATGGAGGCTTGGCTCTCCAGGGTTAGGTTGGTGTCAATAGTAATTCCAAGGAGCTTCAGTTTGTCTGATATTGGAAGAGTATATTCCGGGGTTTTTATGGATGAAGGGAGGTTTGTATTGTGATGAGAAGAGAGAATAAGGCAGTGAGTTTTTTCCTTGTTGAGTCTGAGTTTGAATGCCAATGCCCAGGCATCCATTAAGCTTAGTCTTTAATGCAACAGTGATTTCTGTTGGATTAGAGCTGAACAGTATGTAAATGGTGACATCATCCGCATACAAAAAAGGATTAAGATTATGCTTGTATAGGGCATGAGCAAGGGGGATCATCATCAGATTAAATAATATGGGTGAGAGAGGTGAACCCTGGGGTACTCTGCAGTCGGTACTCCATGATGGTGATATGTTTGAGTTTGCTTTTACTTGATAGGATCTCATGGTTAGGAAATCCTTGATCCATTTGAGTATATTCCCTCCTATGCCTATCTTGTCGAGTATTCTTAATAGTATATAGTGGTCAACCATATCGAATGCGCTTGACAAGTCGAATTGCAAGAGGAGTATGTTTTTACCTTATGCAATTTCCTTTTTGAACTTGGCTAGGAGAGTTACCAGGACAGTTTCCGTACTGTGGAGCGATCTGAAGCCCGACTGTGATTCATGAAGGATTGAGAAATTTTCAATGCATTCAGTAAGTTGTTTAGCTACAATGCTTTCCATCAGTTTGGTTGTAAGTGGGATGGATGCCACAGGTCGGTAGTTGGCGATATTGTTATTTTTCTTTTTGGCGTCTTTTGGTAATGGTGTGAGTAGTATATTGCCTTTGTCTTTGGGGAATATGCCATACTGGAACAAGAAGTTGAGGTGGGAGTTAAGTTCAGTGATGAATCACACGGAGGGGGGGGGGGGGGCATTAGATAATTGGGGAAAGTGTCCAATTGACAGTAGGCTGTAGAGATCTTATTGGTTGCTAGTGCTAATTGTGGACAAAATAATGGGACTGGATGGAATATATGCGGGGTACTCAAAGAACTTAGGGAAGTTCTAGTGGTTCCAGTGCTGACCTTTTCAATGCTTCTGTACAGTCAGAAGTGGTCCCAGAGGACTGGAAAAGGGCAGATGTGGTTCCTTTCCACAAAAGTGGAAGTAAGGAAGAGACTGGGAAATACAGGCCAGTAAGTCTGACTTCTGTGGTAAGTAAATTAATGGAAACACTTTCAAAACAGAGAATAATTTTTTGTTTCAACATTTTTATTGAAGACAGTGCATATTTAGTGTATACAACATTAAATTCACAAAAGACAGATTTAGTCTGTAACCAGTGAAATACAAATTTTAAACCATCCTCAAACTTTTATCCTTTTTATCCCCATCCCCCCTATCAAAGTTGTTATATTTCAACAGTCTCATGAATATATATCAGATATATATTAGTGTCAAGCCCTCTCAATCCCCCCCCCCCCCCCTTCTTTAAACAGAGAATAATTTTAATTCTGATTAATTTGTATGACTGGGTGACCTGAGAATTGGATTGAGGGAGAGCGCTAGATGTGGTAAAGGCTTTAGCAAAGCCTTTTACATGGTTCCATGTAGACGACTAATAAATAAACTGAGTGCACTTGGTATAGGCCTAATATGACTGGGTTAGGAGCTGGTTGAGTGCAAGGCAACGGAAGGTAGTGGTAAAGGGAGCTCAGAAAAGGGATGCTACCAGTAGTGTGCCACAAGGCTCAGTTCTTGGGCCCCCATAGCTACGCTCCTGTAATGCAGTACACATTAGCATGGGCCCACACTAATGTCTACTGTGTGGTAAAAGCTACATTAGCTGCTTAATGAAGCTTAGTAGAAAAGTACACATATATAAAGGCTACTAATTAAATACAGAAGTAAGAATCTATTTTCAATTTGGAGGTGGAAATAAAAGGGGATTAAAGAGGACCTCCCTTAATTCATTCAACTGTGGTTGGCAGAGATGAGCACTTTTTAAAAACCTATATGTGTCAGGGAACAGCTGTAAAACCCCACATAAAAATATTAGAGCCTACACATGCATTCTTTTTTATGAAATGAGGAATAAATATGTAGATCTTTAACCCAACCAGGCCACACCCAAGCCACATCCCAACAAGTTCCTTTGGTAATTGCTACATTGCAAACATTGAGTGCACAAATTTAGGTGTGATCCCGATTTACATGCACAATATAATTGAATGAGCCAATTAGTGCCAATAATTGGTTTTTTTAACAAGCAATTATTAGCACTAATTAGATTTAATTGGGTGATACATGCCTAACTTTAGGCGAATGATACATGCTTAAAATTTATATGCGGCCCAAAATAGGTGGTGTGGATAGGGGACAATCATGGGTGTTTTGGGCAGAACAGGGTAGAGTTTTCAGTTACATGTATAATTACAGAATAAAGACCCTCCATGTGTAAATTTAGGCGGGGCATTTGCACAATGTTTTCATTGGTGCAAATGGTGGCACCTAAATTTACATGGAACAATAATGCTCAAGTGTTATTCTATAAACCATGCTGGCTTTTTAGAATCATGCTTAAGTGATTATTTTTGATGCTGATTTTATAGAATTTACCCTATTATGTACATCCACATGTTAACTGAGCTCTTTCTAAAATCACCATTTACACATGTCATTTCCACACATAAATGCAGAATTTCCACATCAAAAGTACAGATAAGGCTTCTAAATTAAGTTCCCATAATATAACATTACATCATAATGCTTTTAGATTGAACTGAGATAGATTGACTTGGTTGCTAGGCTGTTGATGAAGTGTATGCAAAATAAGTACCAAGTATTTATTTAGCTAAAAGGCTGTCTTCCTAGTTTATAGCTGAAGCTTTAAATCATGTCCACTTTAATTCACAATAAAAGGAGAGGTCAGTGTGGCCTTGAAAGCTCATGTACTAAATTGTTTTTATGTTGGCCCTTTAAAAGGTGTCACAATCAATAAAAATTTATAATTTGTAATTTTAACAAAGTTTAGTTTTATCTAATTTTATATTGATAATTTATAAGAATTCTCGACTATTTCAACACAACAGTAGTGAACTCTTGTAAATACTTATACTCATATATATAATACTCCCACTTCTCACTGAGGGCCAGATGCACTAAACTTAATGTGCCAGCAACGTGGTTTTTAAACTAGTTCTAGCCAGTTTAGCACGCAAGTAGTAAACCGGGACATGCACAAAAGGGTTCTCCGAGCCATTTTCCTGTCACGGTAGCAGCTAACAAAAACGGAATGCAAAGTTACTATGAAGAGCTAATTACTTCTTTGAGTGTACTAAAGCCATGTCATATGTTTCTTTTTCAAATGACATGTTACTGGCAAGAAATTGGGGGGGGGGGGGGGGCAGTAACGAAATGTAAAGCATAAAATTAATGGTGACTTCCCAAAAATGCAAGGAAGACAAGGGTCCATCAAAGAAACAGCATCTTTGGGAAATGGGCTTGGTTCCACCCCCAGCTGTTCCTACTGCTTCCTTCTATTGGCCGGCTGACATCCTAGAACACCCATCTCCCTGAAGATGGACTGTCATTGGCTGGCTGCTGTCCCAACTCCTCCTCCCTGCAGGGCTTCCCTGATGACATCACTTTAGAGCTGTGAACTGATTGGATCCGAATTTCCTGGTGTCCCCATCCACAGAGAGGGGCTAAACCAATTGGGCAGCATCAGCCTGGGATGTCCCGCCCACTCACTACTGGAGGGGGACACCATCAGGGAGATGGGCATTCTAGGATGTCAGCCAGCCAATAGAAGGAAGCAGCAGGAACAGCTAAGGGTGGAACCAAGCCCTGATGCTGCTGATTCCTTACAGAAGAGAGTAGCAGAGAGGTTTTTCTTACTTTTTCCCTGCAGCGGGAGGCAGGGAGCTGCAATACAGATATGCCCACCCAAAAAAAAGTGCTTTTGTGCTTGCAGAAAAAAGGTTAAATCTACTGCTTTCATACACGCAGCTTGTCTGCGTGTATGAGAGCTGTCTGTAGCATGTGCAGAGCAGCCACGCATACTGTTCTGTGCATGCTCAGCTCACCGACTTGCTTCCCCCATATCGCATGCAAATGAGCTGGGTCGCAAAATCAACGAGCAGCTCATTTGCATGCGATTTTCTTTGTGAATCCCTCTGTGTTTCTAAATTGGTAAATTTTTACCGATTTGGAAACGTAGACGGATTCTTAACGAGACCTTTGTGCATCTGGCTGTGAGTTGGAGATTTTGAGAACTGTATATACCTCAGAATAAATTGAATCATGGACGTGCTATAGATGTAATTTACTTAGATTTCAGCAAAGCTTTTGACACGGTTCCCCACAGGAGGCTCTTAAATAAATTTGACAGGCTGAAGATAGGACCCGACGTGGTGAACTGGATTAGGAACTGGTTGACGGACAGACGCCAGAGGGTGGTGGTTAATGGAATTCGCTTGGATGAGGGAAAGGTGAGTAGTGGAGTGCCTTGGGGATCGGTGCTGGGGCCGATTCTGTTCAATATATTTGTGAGTGACATTGCCAAAGGGTTAGAAAGTAAAGTTTGCCTTTTTGCGGATGATACTAAGATTTGTAACAGAGTGGACACCCGGGAGGGAGTGGAAAACATGAAAAAGGATCTGCAGAAGCTAGAAGAATGGTCTAAGGTTTGGCAATTAAAATTCAATGCGAAGAAATGCAAAGTGATGCACTTAGGGTGTAGAAATCCACGGGAGACGTATGTGTTAGGCGGTGAGAGTCTGATATGTACAGACGGGGAAAGGGAGATTTTGGTGATAGTATCTGAGGATCTGAAGGCGACGAAACAGTGTGACAAGGCGGTGGCCATAGCTAGAAGGTTGCTAGGCTGTATAGAGAGAGGTGTGACCAGCAGAAGAAAGGAGGTGTTGATGCCCTGTTTAAGTCATTGGTGAGGCCCCACCTGGAGTTTTGGAGGCCGTATCTTGCTAAGGATGTAAAAAGAATTGAAGCGGTGCAAAGAAAAGCTACAAAAATGGTATGGGATTTGCATTACAAGACGTATGAGGAGAGACTTGCTGAACATGTATACCCTGGAGGAAAGGAGAAACAGGGGTGATGTGATACAGACGTTCAAATATTTGAAAGGTATTAATCCGCAAAAGAACCTTTTCCGTAGATGGGAAGGTGGTAAAACTAGAGGACATGAAATGAGATTGAAGGGGGGCAGACTCAAGAAAAATGTCAGGAAGTATTTTTTCATGGAGAGAGTGGTCCCCCGGGAGGTGGTGGAGATGAAAACGGTAACGAAATTCAAAAATGCGTGGGATAAACATAGAGGAATACTGTTCAGAAGGAATGGATCCTCAGAGGCTTAGCGGAGATTGAATGGCAGAGCCGGTGGTGAGAGGTGGGTCTAGTGGTTGGGAGGAGGGCCTAGTGCTGGGCAGACTTCTACGGACTGTGCCCTGAAAATGGCAGATGCAAATCAAGGTCAGGTATACACATAAAGTAGCACATATGAGTTTATCTTGTTGGGCAGATTGGATGGACCGTTCAGGTCTTTCTCTGTCGTCATCTACTATGTAGAATGTTATCATCAATTTAGGAAACAAAGATGAGGATAATGTACCCAGACAGGCTATTGATCAGCATAATATATTTAGTTAGAATTGTGTTTAAAATGTTCCTGTTTTGTTGCCTATTTAATGAAAACTGGCTTTGTGAATTCTCAAAATTGACAATAAATATATAACTCACAAACAAGGCAGAAAACAACATCTTATCTTTTTAAATGATCTGGCAAAGACAATCAGTTTAAATGATCTCAGAAAGCAACACTTCTGGGAACAATGGTTATAACAAATGGCATCAGCACTTTACACAATGAACTGAGACACAAAGGTGTCTAATCTCAGCACTGATTATGTATCATCATTTCCCATCAAGGTCCCATCAATTTCTCAACTCATTTTTTATATACAAGTAAAAAAAAACCACACATCTTCAAAATATATGAGTTTTGCAGAAAGGGGGCTTACAGAGTATCTCATAAATGTCTTCTTCAAATGTGGACCTAGAGAAGAAATATCCAATCTGACATCTATGTTTCAGCTAATCCTAGCCTACTTTTGGGGTATGGTGATGAAAAACAAAAAATCTTGCAACAACAGAAATTCTCAAAAACAAAACTACAGATCTCCACAATGTTCCCACCTCAGTAAAACACTGTATTTAAACGTCATGCCTTCCTGAAAAGAAGCCAAAGACCTTCTGAATCAAATCAACTACAATCATCTGTCCATGGAACATGCTCTCTATTGGAGAACTTAATAAAAGCAGTGTCATTCCAAATCCATATTTAAACTCAAAGGATGAACTGCGTTGGTCTTCAGTTCTTCATTAGACTGATAATTTAATTCAAGGGTGACAACCTACAATTATAGAGGCTTGCAAACTTGTTTGGTTTTCTGGACATCCCTAATGAATATGGTGACAAAAAAAGAGAAATATTCCCACCGTAGCTAAAAAATACTAACAGAGTACAAGTTCCCATGAAAGAGGTGTAATAATTTTATTAAATGAGACACATCATGTTTCTACTCTGTTCCACCAATGCAATTTTTATTTTAAAAAAGGGAGAGATATATGAAATCCAACACATCTGTTTTTTTTATTGCACAACCACCTGCATCAGGAATATCTTACAAGTTGACGAAGAAAGATCATCACAACATATATATGCAAATATATACATACATGACATACAAATTAAGGGGTCCTTTTACTAAGGTGCACTGAAAATGGCCTGCAGTAGTGTTGGCGTGTGTTTTGGATGCGTGCAGTATCATTTTTCAGCACACCTGCAAAAAATGCCTTTTAAAAAGTTTTGCCGAAAATGGATGTGCAGCAAAATGGAAAGTGCCGTGCATCCATTTTGGGTCTGAGATCTTTCTGCCAGCCATTCACCTAGTGGTAAAGTCTCACATGGTAACTGGGCGGTAATGACCTACACGCGTCAAATGGCACATTGTGCGCGTCCAATACGCATGTCTGAAAATAGAAATTATTTTTTGAATGTGCGTATCGCACGCACGCCAAATTGAAATTACCACAAGAAACATGCAGTAGCTGGGCGGTAACACCATTTTGGCGCATGTTGGGCACGCGTAGACGCTTATGCGACTTAGGAAAAGGGCCCCTCAGGGCGTGCGCTAACACTAGAGAGACCCATAGGAATAGATGAGTGTCTCTAGTATTTAGCGTGCACTAAAAACGCTGGTGTACCTCAGTAAACAGGGCCATAAGATTGTTATTTCTAATAAATCCAAAATATAGAGAGAAGAGAAGAGACTATCCAGCTTATTTTCGAAAGAGATCGCCGGCCATCTTCTGACACATGATGGCTGGTGATCTCCTGAACCCAGCCAAATCGGTATAATCGAAAGCCGATTTTGGCCTGCGCCAACTGCTTTCCGTCGCGGAGCCGGTGAAACTTCAAGGGGGCGTTTTGTCAGGGTACGGAAGGCAGGACGGGGGCAGGATGGGGGCGTCATTGTGAGATGGCCAGCTTCGCCTGATAATGGAAAAAATATGGCGGGCTCTGATGAGCATTTCGCCGGCTTCACATGGTCCATTTATGTTTACGACCAAGCCTCAAGAAAGTGCCCCAATTGACCAGATGACCACCGGAGGGAATTGGGGATGACCTCCCCTTACTCCCCCAGTGGTCACCAACCCCTTCCCATCCAATAAAAAAAAATGTTTACACATTTTTTTACCAGCCTGTATGCCAGCCTCAAATGTCATACCCAGCTCCCTGACAGCAGTATGCAGGTACTTGGAGCAGTTTTTTGTGGGTGCAGTGTACTTCAGGCAAGTGGACCCAGGCCCATCCCCCCCTACCTGTTACACTTGTGGTAAATGGGAGCCCTCCAATCCCCCCCAAAACCCACTCTACCCACATGTATGTGCCCCCCTTCACCCCTTAGGGCTATGGTAGTGGTCTAGAGTTATGGGGAGTGGGGTTTGGGGGATTCAGGGGGGCTCAGCACCCAAGGGAAGGGAGCTATGCACCCGGGAGCAATTTTTTGTTAATTTTTTGAAGTGCCCCCAGGGGGGGGCCCAGTTGGTGTCCTGACTTGGGGTAAATGTATTTAAATTTATTAGACAGAATTATGTGCAGGCTTACAGTGGATAGAGAATTGGAAGTTTCAGATTTTGATATTTATGGTATCTTTGAGAGTTACCACTTCTGTGCTTGGGTAAATGATAAGCACACACACATCTCGTATCTAGATCTCATAACTACATCCAGGGCTTATTGTGGACTGGGGGAAGGGGCTGATGGGACAGAGGTAGGAGCAACAAGAGAAAAGAGGCTGGATCAGAGAACAGAGAATCCTTCAGGTCTCTCTTCCCTTCCTGTTTTCTGCAGGCTGACTCAAATGGGGGGGCTGAAGTAGAATATCCCTGCTGATCTGGAGTCATAAAAAAAGTGTAGGAGCTGCCTTGCAGGACATTCCCAAAGAAATTAAGCCCTGACTACATCACAGAGGTAGTGAAATAATTGCTAGGCCAAATGAAGACAAGTTAATTCAAGAGGTATTTTGTTGGAAGCAGAATTATTTGAACTGCAAGAGTAGCCTATTGCTGTTGGAGTGAGTTAGTGAGAAAGCTGAGAGCAAGGTATTGGCCCCACTTTACTTTGCTGAGTTAAAATTTAATTTAATGTAATTAATTAATTAATTTATTTATTTATTTATTTATTTATTTGATGTATTTGAATTTAGCTCACACCTGATATGTTGTGGTAGAGACATATGTCTGTTCACCAGAATTGCTCCCAGCTTCAGCTTCATTTCCACTTTAAAGTGACCCAACTCATCACTGTTCTGTTTGGCTGGAGGCCAGTAACCAGTTCAAAAGACACAGTCAACTCTACTGTTTTTCTAAGCTATATTCACTGAACAGCAAAATTTAAGATGAGATGATCTACTCTTTGCATGGCAAGGTTTGCCTTAGCAAAATCCTGTTCCCAGTTTTGCTGTTCCATTTGGATTACCGCGGAATTATCCCTTCCGCTTTTACTTCTTACTTTTAACTGCAAACATCAGATGTAACTGAGTAAAAGTAGTAAAAATTGATGAAATTTTTACTTCAGTAAAAGTAATCTGGGCAGTAGCATTGAATATTATTTTTGTTCAAATAAGGGCCGGTTCTGCCCATGCTCTGCCCCTGAACCACCCTAGTTTCAAGTTTATTAAAATTTTCTATCCCATCCATGGGAGGTTCCATCTGGACGGTTTACAATCTAACGTAGTAGGAAGAAAAAGATAGTGTGGGGGCAGTCAATGCTGATGTTCAGCAACATTAACAGGTGATATTATAGAGTTAAAGGGTTAAGGATACGATATATCACCTTTTTGTGATACAGCCATGCCACTGAATGTCAGCAGTTAGCTGGCCCAAGGGGTCCTTTTACTAAGGACAAAGCCCTTCTCTCAGTACTCTTCTCCACCACTGCCAACTCCAGGCTCCGCTCATTCTGCCTTGCCTCACCCTATGCCTGGAACAATCTTCCTTTACCCATACGCCATGCCCCCTCCCTACCCATCTTCAAATCTCTGCTTAAAACCCACCTCTTCAATGCTGCCTTCGGCGCCTAACCGCTTGAGAAATATAGAATGCCCCAATCTATCCACCCTATCAGATTAACTGTTCACTCGTCCTCTAGATTGTTCTCTTGTCTTTTAGATTGTAAGCTCTTTGAGCAGGGACTGTCTTTCTATGTTTAAATTGTACAGCGCTGCGTAACCCTAGTAGCGCTTTAGAAATGTTAGTTAGTAGTAGTAGTAGTAGTAGTAAAATGGCCTGTGGTAGTGTAGGCGCAGGTTTTGGATGTGCAGAGAATCATTTTTCAGCGCACCTGTAAAAAAGGCCTTTTTAAAAATTTTTGCCAAAAATGGACGCCCATCCATTTTGGGTCTGAGATCTTACCGCCAGCCATTGACCTAACGGTAAAGTCTCATGCGGTAACCAGGCAGTAATGACCTACGCGCACCAAATGCCACTTGGCGTGCGTCCGATACTCATGGCAGAAAATAAAAATTAATTTTCGGACGTTCGGCAAAAATGAAATTACCGCAAGAGCCGCGTGGTAGTCGTGCAGTAACTCCATTTTGGCACACGTTGGGCATGCATACACACTTACGTGGCTTAATAAAAGGGCCTCCTAGTGGTTTAACTGAGCAAAAACCTCTCCTGCCCACTTAAATCACTTTGAATACCAGGCTCTTTGAGTTTAACAAAACCATCCCCATAAAAATAAAAGACAGGCATAAATCCAATCCTACAAATTTTGTGTTTTCATATTTAGCTGGATATTAAGCCAAACCTTGTCAGGTTAAGTGTGGACAAATGTCTGGATGATGCTAATCATCTGAATGTACCTGGTGAACTTTAGCCACACTTACCTGGCTAGAGTTGACCCCTATGAATTTTTTAAAATACGTTTGTTAGTTGTGGGCTTTATTAATGCATGAAAGATTCAAGCAATATCCATTAGCAAAGTTTAGACAGGTTAAAGTTAAATTTGTTTTAGCTGCTTTTGTTTCATGAATCAGTAGTCCCATCACACTAATATGTTTTCACAGACAAAAACACATCATATATTGAACAGTTAATTGCACAAAAAATATGGTGAAATTAGCACAGGTTTAACATTTGTGAGGAGGAATGTCAGTTGCCAAGATTTTAACTGTTGTCACAAATCAAGATAAATGCCAAAATCTTCTGCTTTCAACTAACTCTTCACCCACTGTAAACATGCATGCAGTGCAATCTACTGTACTAATTATTTTTAATATATTTCTCTCAAGCTGGAGGAAAAAGTCCCTGTAACTTGGCCAGCCAAAAACCACTATCCCCCTAACTCTATAAAAGTCACCAAAAATTGCATGCACAAATTTAATTGAATAAGCCAATAAATGCCAATAATCGGCCTAACAAGCAATTATTGGCATTCATTGAAATCAATTAACATGTATGCACATAATAATAATAATATTTATTTCTATTACACATTATCTTAAAAATTCTTAGTAGATCACATAATTTGTACTTTGGTCCTGGGGAACTGGGGAACTGAGTTTGATTCCCACTTCAGGCACAGGCAGCTCCTTGTGACTCTGGACAAGTCACTTAACCCTCCATTGCCCCAGGTACAAATAAGTACCTGTAAGCCGCATTGAGCCTGCCATGAGTGGGAAAGCGCGGGGTACAAATGTAACAAAAACAAAACCCTGTTTACAAAGTCGCACTAGCGGTTGCCACATGGCAATGCCAACACAGCCATGCAACACCATCAAAAATACACAACACAATGCAACACCATCAAAAACACAAAATTTTCTCTCTCTGAGATAAGAACAAAACCATAATAGCACATTCCATCCTATACCAGTAGCCTGTAAACATGACCCATGCCTAAATTTTACATGTGTTCTGGAAAAGGGGGCACGGAAATGGGAGGGTCATGGGTATTTTGGGACAGAGCGTGGGCATGGATTCTAGTTACATGTGCAATTATAGAAGAAGGGGGGGAGCCTTGTGTAAATTTAGGCAGGGGCATTTGTGCCAAGTTTTCACTGATGCAAATGAATGTGCCTAAATTTACGAATGACACCTGTGCTTAAGTGCTATTCTATAAACTGTGCCTAACTTTAGGCGTGGGTTATAAAAAAACGCTTAAGCATTTTTTCAGCTCCAATTTTTATAGGCGCAGTTTACAGAATTCACCTCTATATGGTGTACTTTAGTCATGGAACCAACCATCAGTGGTCTAAAATAACCTCCAGTTTAATCTGCCTACAATATTCAACTAATCTGTTGTGATTATGTTTGAGAATGCATTGAACTGGAAGAATCTGTGAGGGACTGTGCAGCTCCATGAAGCGTTTGAATAACATTTTGAGTAGAGAGCTAGAACTCTGCATTGGTAAAATTTGCGAACAGTCTGAATTATAGTTATAAGTGCAGGAAGGTTCAGCTCAATGCAGCATGGCACACATGTTATAGTCTGTCCGTAAGAATTCTGCTGTAAGGATATGCAAGAAGGAATGTGGGTCCCAGATTCTTTGTTTCTTGTTGTAATGCCAAGAATGCCTTCCTTCTCTCTTGTGTATCCTTACCCCCCTGTTTACTAAAGCTTAGCTCGAGTTATCTACAGCAGGGCCCATATGAATAAAATGGACCTTGCTGCAGATAACTCGAGCTAAGCTTTAGTAAACAGGGGGGTTAGTAACATCAGGGTAAATCCAGATTTTCCGACCACAAAATAATGCTTTAGAGTTTTGAATGTAAAGTTTCATCACCAAATGTAAATCTGCTCAAAAACGAAGCTAACCAACAACGTGATCCACTGTGATATTTCAGAAATTGTGTCTTCTAAAATTGTGGAAATATTGTTTAAATCCACTTGAGCATTTTGAACCCCTTGAACTGTTACCGCACTCTGGGAATCTTTTGAGGCAACGGCAAATAATACATTTTATTTAAAGGTGGCATAGAGAATTCAGGAATTTTCAAAAGGCATTTTTGAAACAAACCCTGGGTGGGCATAACTTTCATTTATTTATTTGAACTTAGCTCATACTTTTTTCAGTAGTAGCTCAAGGTGAGTTACATTCAGGTACACTGGGTATTTCCCTATCCCTGGAGGGCTCACTAAGTTTGAACCTGAGGCACTGGTGGGTTAAGTAACTTGCCCACGATCACAAGAAGCAGCAGTGGGATTTGAACCAAGCATCTCTGGATATTAAGATCAGTGCTCTAAACACAAGACCACTCCTCCACTCTTGGATAAGCCAGAAAATTTAACAAATGAGATTAAGCCTTCTGTTTTCTCAATTTGTTTGATTTTCCTATGGATTTGTCACAGTTATTTGAAAATTCTGGAGTACCTTCACATTCATATGTATTTGTTGAATCTTGCCAGAATGGTCTTTCTGAATTCCTTCAACAGTACAAGTTAAGGAATCAACTTTAGCAACAGGCATTGTTACTTCCTTTGAAGTTTTAATAGTTGGTTGTCTCAAGTCCTGCAAGAGCTTCCATAAGCTTTCCATTGTCAGTACTTCTTCATTGTTCTTTCCTTGCAGCGTCTTTTGGCATCTCATCTGTGCATTCAGCTGAGGCGACCGCAACTTCCGGACTCTCTAGCCACACTAAAGAAGCTGTTGATGTCGCTGGACATGGCGGAGTACTCTGCTGCGGAAGAGAGAGTGAAACATCATGTCCCAAGGAGGCAGCCGCTCCTTCAGGCTACCCTACAGCAGGACCTACAGCTCCAGCAAGGTTTGTGGTTCCAGTAACAAATTGGTCCATCCAAAGCTGCAACAGGGAAGAGGCCTGGGCAGGCCTGAGAAATGCCCTCACTACCCCCTTTCTCTTAGTATGAGGTATAGGTAAAAGGCAAAGAATAGAAACAGCTCAGGAGAGCACTAATGCAGTTCACCAGCCTGGAGTGATGCTGCCATTTTGGCCAGTCCCTGCTAAGTACTGTTTTTATTCACATCTTTGTGGGGTGGGAAGAGGTCAGTGACCATTTAGGGAGTAAAGGATGGGTCATCCCTAATTCCCTCCAGTAGTCATTCGGTCATTTAGGGCATTCTAGATGAAAATGTTGAAGTTTCAGCCCTAGACATATTTTTTGTTCCGTTATGACTGTAAACCGTTTAAGTGTTGAATGTTAGGAATGCCCCGAGCCCACCCCTGAAATGCCCATGACAAGCCCCTTGTGATTTGAATGCACTGCAGACAAATTGCATAGATAAATGTCTTATTTTTCAATATTTTAAATTTAGTCTATCTAATGTTTGCTTTCGAATTCAATAATTCCCTAATGCTACTAGCAAACCCACAAGAACACGCCCAGCAAAGATAAGTGCTATTGTATATATAAAAAACAAAGTATATTTATAAAAAGTAACTTTGAATTAGCACTGAAGAGGGTTTTTTTGACTCATGAGGATACCTGCCAACAGCCGCACTGGAAAATAATCAACCAGCGGCAGACCGGAGCGGTGCTTTTCAGCAATTCAATGAAACAGCACCGGGTATCTGAAGTCATTTTTCCCACAGAAAGTGACTATGAGAAGCATTTGTATGTTTGCTAGTAGCATTATGGAATTATAGATAAATGTCTGCAAAATAGATTTTGAAAATACTGATCTGGACGTTTTGAGATGAAGTTTATCCAAATGCTGCTTTATGACACTTTCAGATGTTTTTCTCTTTCAAAAATAAGCTCTAGAGTGTCTTTGGCTGGACATGTTCTGAGTTTTTTTTTTTTTTTACCTCTGACTTAAATCAGTTCAGTAGACAGAATTTATTCATCCTTAACATATATATGCACATGATACATATCTATACCATGATCTGTTCACGTATGTTATGTTACATGCATGTTACCATGTATGTATGCAACTTAAAAATAGGTAAAAAGTGGGATGATTGACCACAGAAATACAAATCCTGGAGACAATATCATAAAAGCTTCTTTATTGAAGAAAAGACTCGACACAACTGTTGTGTTTTGGCCTACAGGCCTGCATCAGGAGTCTCCTGCTATGACGTAGCGTATATGAATCTGAAATGCCTGAAACACGATTTGGTCCGTGTGACGAACCAAACGTAAAGTGATTGGCTATATTACAAAAGTGCTGCGCTCCTAGTGACCCGCTACGGACAAGCTTACCACGAAAGGTCTTTTTCAAGACCACTTTTGTAATATAGCCATGGTCAAACATCCCACTTTTTACCTATTTCTGTGTTTCCCGTGGGGCGTTCGAGTTCTCCGCTTGATTGCAGATTTTTTTTGAATGTATGCAACTTAACACATTACCATTTGTAATTCTGTTACCTGGAAATGGCAACCGCCATTACGGCAAATGTAAGCCACATTGAGCCTGCAAATTGTTGGCAAAATGTGGGATACAAATGCTACAGATAAATAAATAAATTATGTGCAGGCTTAAAGTGGATAGAAATTTGGACGCTTCAGATTTTGATATTTACAGTATCTTTGACAGTTACACTGCTGTGCCTGGGTAAATGAGAAGCACACACACATCTCATATCTAGATCTCATAACTACATCCAGGGCTTAATTTGGAGACAAAAAAGAAGTGAAATTGTGGAGCTGGGGGAGGGGGCAGATGGGCCAGAGGTAGGAGGAACAAGAGAAAAGAGGTTGGATTAGAGAACAGAGTGACTGTTCACTGCACTTCTTCAGGTCTCTCTTCCCTTCCTCTTTTCTGCAGATTGCCTCAAATGGAGGGGCTGAAGCAGAATATCCCGGAGCTGCCTTGCAGGACATTCCCACAGAAATTAAGCCCTGACTACATCATAGAGGTAGCGAAATAATTGTTGGGTCAAATGAAGACAAGTTAATTCAAGAGGTTTTTTTTGTTAGAAGCAGAATTATTTGAACTGCAGGAGTAGCCTATTGCTGTTGGAGTGAGTTAGAGAGAAGGCTGAGAGCAAGGTTTTGGACCGACTTTACGTTGCTGTGTTAAAATTTTATTTTATGCATTTACTTATTTGAATTTAGCTCACACCTGATAGTCTGTTGTGGTAGAGACATATGTCTGTTCACCAGAATTGCACCCAGCTTCAGCTTCATTTTCACTTTAAAGTGACCCAACTCATCACTGTTCTGTTTGGCTTGAGGCCAGTAACCAGTTCAAAAGACACAGTCAACTCTACTGTTTTTCTAAGCTATATTCACTGAACAGCAAAATTTAAGATGAGATGATCTACTCTTTGCATGACAAGGTTTGCAATAGCAAAATCCTGTTCCCAGTTTTGCTGTTTCATTTGGATTACTGCGGAATCATCCCTTCCAGTTTTACTTTTTACTTTTAACTGCAAGCATCAGATGTAACTGAGTAAAAGTAGTAAAAATTGGTGAAATTTTTACTTCAGTAAAAGTAAAAGTAACAAATGTCATCCTGTACTTCTTTACAAGTAAAAGAAAGAAAACCTTTACTTAAGAACAATAACTAGTTATATTTACTTAGTTACTATACAACACTGCCTATCAGTTTTATAATGGTTGCTAATTTCTTTTCCTATTATTATTTTACACTTCAGTTTAAAATATCCTTATTATGCATGCTGGGAAGCCCAACATTTTGATTAGTGTTACTTCAAAACATCATTACTTTATGGTTAATGGTTTTAAAGGTGAAATACCTAATCCCATTTTGGGAGGAAATTATCAATGTGGGCAACCGTTAACTCATGATATTTTACTATTAACACCAGCTATTAGTAGTAGTAGTTAAGGGGTCCTTTTACTAAAGTGCGCTGAAAAATGGCCTGCGCTGGTGAAGATGTGTGAATTGGACTTGCGCAGGTCCATTTTTCAGCGCACCTGGAAAAAGGGCGCTTTTTTGGCTGAAAATGGATGTGCAGCAAAATAAAACTTGGCATGCGTCCATTTTGGGCCAGAGACCTTACTGCCACGTATTGACAGCGGTAAAGTCTCACGCATTAACCGGGTGGTAATCATTAGTATGTGTACACTGTCGATTACTGCCCGGTTGGTGCCGTGCAGTGGCGTTCCGTGGTTCACTTCCACCCGGGGCGGATCGCTGCTGTGTGCACCCCCCCCCGGCTGCAGGGCAACACGGCACCCCCCCGACATGACCCAGGCGATACGGTACCCACCTGCCTTGCCAGCTCCGTCCTCGCGCGACTCCGCACTTCAGTAAAAGAAGAAAATCACCTCATCGGCCCTTCCCTTACTCTCTCTCTGTCCGGCCCTCTGATGTAACGCTCTATTTCCTCGAGGGCAGGACAGAGAGAGTAAGGGAAGGGCCGACGAGGCGATTTTCTTCTTTTACAGCAGCGCAGACGCGAGGCGACGCACCACACAGCTGCCGGGTGAATGGAGCTCGTCTCGCCAGCAGAGCACCCCCCCACCCGTTGACACCCGGGGCGAACCGCCCCCACCGCCCTGCCCTTGGTACGCCCCTGGTGCCGTGCGCCGGAAATTCTCTGGTGCGCGTAGTGGACGCATGTAAAAAGTGAAATTACCGCCCGGGCCACATGGTAGCCAGGCGGTAGTTCCAAATTGGTGCACGTTGGGCATGCATAGGCGCCTACACGGCTTAGTAAAAGGGCCCAATGTTTCATTGCATAAAATGGGACCTGTGCTAAAGTAGCTCGAGTTGCTGGTAAAATAGCACATCTTAATGGTAGCCCATATTGATAAATAAGTTCACTTGTTGTTCACTAAACCACCTCTCCTCATCCCTATATTCAACAGTCTCATTCTCAACCAAGTGGATAAACTATTGCAATGTGGTACAGATACCTCATAATTCTCTAAATGTTATACACAATTTACATAGTAACATAGTAAATGATGGTAGATAAAGACCTGTACAGTCCATCCAGTCTGCCCAACAAGTTAAACTCATTTTAAATGGAATGTGATACTTTATATGTATACCCGAGTTTGATTTGTCCTTGCCATTCTCAGGGCACAGACCGTAGAAGTCTGCCCAGCACTCTTCTTGTACTAAAAGTTCTGAAGCTAATGTGAAAGACCCTTAAAATTTACACTCAAGCCCATCCATTTCTATTTACTCACGATCAGGGCATAGACCGTAGAAGTCTGCCCAAATTTAATTAGATAATGAGCTAATTAGCACTAATAATTGGCTTTTTAACAAGCAATTATTTGCACTAATTAGATTTAATTGACATTTATGCACAATCTGAAAAAGGGGGCATGGAAATGAGAGGGGTGTTCCTAAAATTAACATGTGTTGTTATGGAATAATGGCGACATGCACATACTGTAGGCATGTACATTTGCATTTGTACCACGTTTCAGTTGATGCAAATAGCTGTGCCTATATTTAGGCGTGATTCCCGGGCATAAGCGTTATTTTATAAATCAAGCCTAACTTTAAGTGTGGCTTATAGAATAGTACATTTTTGGCGCCATAGATATCATCCAGCCCATAACTTCAACAGAAATATCCTCAAAAGTTGAATTTTTCAATGTCATTGTTCATGCCAGAAGTTGGTCACATCTGCGGCAACAAAACCTTCCTCTGACTCAGACTCTGTGACTGGTTATTAATCCCATGGCCCTTTTCAATTAATTTGATGCTTATTTCAGCTACCAACATTGTCATGTGCATCTCAGATTCATTGAAATGTAGCCACAATGGCTGTATCACAGGAAGGCTGTAAGCATTGCTTACTTAAACGTACTGCAGTTCCATGCTTCAGCAGATTAAAGTTGCAATAAGCGATGATTGCCTAGGGCAGCAGTTTCTTTGGTGGTGGTAGTGGGAGGAGGGGGCAACACAAAGCAAAACAATAGGTGTGGACAACCATACATACTCAAAGAACTATCAGCACACACTTTAACCTGCATTTTTATAGAATGTTTCTGTGATGATCATGACTGTTGAATTTATCAAAATCTGGGGGGGGGGGGGGGGGGGGGGGGGGGGGGGGGGGGGGGGGGGCTGAAAATTAGGGGACTGAGGGGATATAAGGCTAAAGGTATGCCTAGGGTGCCCACCACCCTTGTGCTAGCTCTGACAGTAGATGAGTGGTCTTTAGGTGCATTGAAATCTCTTAAACTAGACTTCCATCTTGCTAAGGTCACGTGCTTGCTGTCTGTGAAGCAGGTCCCCCAGGAAAAATAAATCATGCAGTGGCTTGGATTTCAATCAAGCAATCACTCAAACCCTGTGGCATCACTAGAAGTGCTAGAAAGAGAAAAGCGAAGGAACCATGTTCAGTGGTTAGTATATCTGCACAAAAATATCTCAGTATAGTAGGCTGGTCTATAGCTCTTTGATTGCCTTCAGAGCCAGTGTAGGACCATTTTGTTCATTCATAGTGGAAATAGTTTTAATATTGAGAGTCCAGAACTGAATGCCATCTGGCTGTGTACAATAGGAGTGTGCAGCCAAAAATGTTTTGTTTCATATCCTATTTCATGTCATTTATAAGATAACATTTGTTTTATTCTTTTATGGGAGCAATATCATTTGGAGAGCGCAGAGTGCATTCTTTTTCAGAAAGCATATGCTTTGTTTTGAGAGAGTGCACTACAGTGAAAGAGGGTGCAGTCTTTCCAAAAAAGGGTACATTCTTTTCCAATAGTGTGCATGCACAATGGTGTGCACATCTGTTCACTACTGGGAGAAAGTGCACTCTCCTCTGAAACAGGTGCATTCTTTCAGAAGAGTGCATATTTATGAAACAACGTGAAATTTTAGGTCCCGATATTCATCTGGCAGTGGTCAGATAACTGATGTTATCCCTGGAAATTCAATGTTGGGAAGTGTCCAGGCTTCTGCATTGAATTTCCAGCTATATGGGTGCAGTGGAAACTTGGAGGGGCATAATCGAACGGGGATGGCCATCTCTAAGGACGCCCATCTCTGAGGACATCCCCGCGAATGGGAGGGGCATCCTGTATTATCAAAACAAGATGGGCGTCCATCTTTTGTTTCAATAATACGGTTGGGGACGCCCAAATCTCAACATTTAGGTCGACCTTAGAGATAGTCGACCATAGAGATGGGTGACCTCGGTTTTCGCCGATAATGGAAATCGAGGACACCCATCTCAAAAATGACCAAACCCAAGGCATTTGGTTGTGGGAGGAGCCAGCATTCGTAGTGCACTGGTCCCCCTCACATGCCAGGACACCAACCGGGCACCCTAGGGGGCACTGCAGTGGACTTCACAAATTGCTCCCAGACATAGCACCCTTACCTTCAGTGCTGAGCCCCCCAAAACCCACTCCCCACAACTGTACATCACTACCATAGCCCGTAGGGATGAAGGGGGGCACCTACATGTAGTTACAGTGGGTTTTGGGTGGGTTTTGGAGGGCTCACATTTACCACCACAAATGTAACAGGTGGGGGGATGGGCCTGGGTCCGCCTGCCTGCCTGAAGTTCACTGCACCCACTAAAAACTGCTCCAGGGACCTGCATACTGCTGTGATGGAGCTGGTATGACATTTGAGGCTGTATAGAAGCTGGCAAAAAATGTTTAAATTTTTTTTTTGGGTGGGAGGGGGTTGGTGACCACCGGGGGAGTAAGGGGAGGTCATTCTCGATTCCCTCCGGTGGTCATCTGGTCAGTTTGGACACCTTTTTGAAGCTTGGTCATGAAAAAAAAAGGGACCAAGTAAAGTCGGCCAAATGTTCGTTAGGGACGCCCTTCTTTTTTTCCATTATCGGTCGAGGACGCCCATCTCTTAACCATGCTCCATCCCGCCTTCGCTACACTGCCGACACGCCCCCGTGAACTTTGGTCATCCCCGCGAAGGAAAGCAGTTGAGGGCACCCAAAATTGGCTTGGCCATCCTGAGAGAAGGACGCCCATCTCCAGATTTGTGTCGAAAGATGGGCGCTCTTCTCTTTCGATTATGCCCCTGATAGTCAGTTAAGTACAATATTTAGCATATGGTGAACTGCATAAAGATAGCATTGACTTTTATGTGATCCTATTTATGTAGTTACTGTGGCCAGTTAGGTGCTGAATATCGGCACTTAAGCAGCCAAGTGCTGACTCCACATCTGGAATGCACCCCCAAATTTTCCGGTTTTGGCTAGGGTGCTTACCGGACATTTCAGTGGCAGTAGCCAGTTAAGTGCCCATGAATACAGTATGCCTGGTTAGCTCTGGACATGCTTGGATGTTCAACCAGGCCTTTAATAGAAGAAGTAACTAAAGGGTTAGTCACACACTCACACACACACACACACACACACACACACACACACACACACACACACACACACACACACACACACACACACACACACACACACACACACACACACACACACACACACACACAAGGAGTGACTCTTTAACTCATCTTACTCTCTTACCTATCTATATGTTCCATATTGGCTTTACCCTTCACTATCAGTTATAAAGTTCTATTACATATTGTGCTGACATTGTAAATAGTATACCACGCCATACTTTGTAATGTTATTTGAGTATTTTGACTGCTGTAATTGCCTATTGCTCATGCCCTTGAGTGAATTCCTTAAAAAAGGCGGTAAATAAATCGTAATAAATAAATAAATACATTTAAATGACCAGGAGCCTGTCCTGGCAGTTTAAATTGCTTTAAATATTGTAGCGCTCAGGGCTAGAAGCCATTTATAGAGTAGTGTTTAGCGACAGGATCTGTGCCCTATTGGGGGGGGGGGGGGGCAAGGATTTACACCAACTAAAATCTGGTGTACATTCTCATACGCAGATCTCCCTTATTCAGTAAAACCTGTGTGTAAATTCCAGAAATGCCCCTGATCACTCATACCCCCTCCCATGGCCACACCCCCTTTTTAGGTGTCCACAATATTCCTATGGGTGCCTACACAGTTAGCGCACGCTAATTTTGTGCACGTGCTAAAAACGCTAGTAAGCCACATTAAGCCTGCAACTAGTGGGGAAAATGTGGGGTATAAATGTGTTAAATAAATAAATAAATAAACAAACAAACAGGGCCCTTAGTTTGGAATGTGAAATTGTCCCTTTCTGGCATGACAACCCACAAGCTTAACCATAAGTAATTGTCCATCTTTGGCTTTATAGAGATTTTATATGACTTCCTGTGGCTTCTACCTTAATTAGACCTACTTCCTGGGGCAGGAGCAAATCCACACAACCTATCTTTTGGCTGCATAAGTTTATAAATCTCTATCATATCCCCTCTCGGTTGTCTTTTCTTGAAGGTGAAGAGCCATAATCTGTTTAACCTTTCTTGATAAGGAAAGTATTTCATTCCTGTTATCATTTTTGCCATGCGTTTACATAAACCTACATTTATATTGCCAAAAATAATGTGCATAAGATTAAGGGGTCCTTTCACTAAACCACTTTATGCTCTTACCCCCAAATTCCATAAAGGTTGCCCAAATTTGGGCACCTACATTTGGGAATGAACATGAGTTGCGTTTCAACTAAGGGGTCCTTTTACTAAGTAGCAGTAAAACGTGGCCTGTGGTAGTTTGGATGTGTGAAATTTGCACACACTGGGCCATTTTTTTTACCGTTGCTGGAAAAAAGGGCTTTTTATAATGGGGTAGTAAATGGCAGTTATTTACTTCCTGAGCACTTACCACCACCCATTGACCTAGTGATAAAGGCTCACACGCTACTCATGCGGTAATTAGGGAGTGCATGTCAATGTGGTCGCACTGCCGATTACTGCCAGGAACGCCCACCATGGTAGAAAATAGAAAAATATCTTCTACCACTGGAAACTACACGCCAATTTCAAAATTACCACCAGGTGCCCCGGCGGTTGTGTCAATTTGGTGCGCATTACCCGCACGTTAGTCCTACTGCTGCTTAGTAATAGGGCCCCTAAATTAGTTAATAAGCCATTAACAAACAATAATTGGCTGTTATCAATTATTGGTGTTAATTGGCGCTAATTTTGAGTTGCACACGCAATGGCCTATATGCAACTCTAGGAAGCACATGCCTAAATTCTCTTGCACACAATCCAAAATGGAGCATGGCCATGGGAAGGGCGGGGGGGGGGGGGGGGGGGGGGGTGTCATGGGCATTCCTATAAATTATGTGTGCTGTTATAGAATACACCCACTCCACGCGGCATTTTCACCAAGTTATGCGCAGTGTTACAGATTTGAGTGGATGAGCGTCTGACTTCCACACCAGGATTTACACCTGGGTCCAGCAGGCATGTGTCCTGCTGCCAAATTTTAGTCATGGGAGTAGGCATTATTCCCCAGATTCTATATAGTGCAACTTGAGTTGTGCACGCAATTCAGGTCGTATTCTGTATTGCATGCAACTTATTTATCTTAACAAGCCAATCAGCATTGATAATTGCCAATTAACAAGCAATTATTGCCACTAATTGGCTTTAATTAGAATTTATGTGCGCAACTTGCAAAGTGTAGACTATAAGGCGATGCACGTAAATTCTAATGCACACGGTCGAAAAGGGGCATGGTCATGGGTGTGGAATAGGTGGATCATGGGTGTTTCTATAAATTATGCATGCAGTTACACAAAATACACCTGCTCCACATCTAACTTAGTTGCCAACATTTATACCAAGCTTTACTTGGCATAAATTCCTGCGACTAGATTTAGTCACACAGACGATCCCTAGGCATATACTATAAACCGCACCTAGGCATATGTTTTTCAGCACTGATTTTTAAGGTGCAATACAGTAATACCTTGGTTTTCGTTGACTTCGGTTATCGTCGGTTTCGGATTTTGCCGATTTGTTTGCAAAAAATTTCTCAGATTTCGTTGGTGGTCTCGGCAAAGGGGCGGGGAAACCCGTATTATCGAAAAAAGATGGGCGTCCATCTTTCGTTTCGATAATACGGTCAGGGACGCCCAAATCTCAACAATTAGGTCGACCTTAGTTAGAGATGGTCGTCCCTGGTTTTCGGCGATAATGGAAACTGAGGACGCCCATCTCAGAAATGACCAAATGCAAGTCCTTTGGTTGTGGGAGGAGCCAGCATTCGTAGTGCACTGGTCCCCCTGACATGCCAGGACACCAACCGGGCACCCTAGGGGGCACTGCGGTGGACTTCAGAAATTGTTCCCAGGTGTACATCTCCCTTACCTTGGGTGCTAAGCCCCCCAAAACCTACTCCCACAACTGTACAACACTACCATTGCCCTTACAGGTGAAGGAGGGCACCTACATGTGGGTACAGTGGGTTTCTGGTGGGTTTTGAAGGGCTCACATTTACCACCACATGCCCCAGTCCCACCTTTGCGAATCTTCCGACACACTCCCAGGAACTTTGGTCGTCCCCGTGACGGAAAGCAGTTGGGGACGCCCAAAATCAGTTTTTGATTATGCCGATTTGGGCGACCCTGGGAGAAGGGCGCCCATCTCCCGATTTGCATCAAAAGATGGGCGCCCTTCTCTTTCGAAAATAAGCCTGAATGTGTCCTGCTTTATAAAATGTGTATTTCAGCTGTAACTAAAAGCAATATTTTGCTAAATCAAGACTAGGTGCCAGGTCCAGCAGGAGTAAATCCATATAGCCTACCTTTGTCTGCATAGTTTTGTAAATCTCTGTCTCTTAAATGCAAAGTCTAAAATTGTCCCCTGTTGATACAAACCCTATGGGCAGGGCCACCAAGAGACTAGGCCGGGCCCGGGGCAAGGCTCCCCCTGCTACTGCCACCCCCGTCGCTCCCCCTGCCGCTGCCCCCACCGCTGCAGTCCACGGTCTCACCTGCCTGCCTCCACGGCTCCGGGCCCCCTGCATTCAAGGTGGCAGTCACAGATCGCCCCTCTTCTGGCCTTCCCTCCCTGTGTCCTGCCCTCGTCTGATGTAACTTCCTGTTTCCACGAGGGCGGGACACAGGGAGGGAATGCCCAAAGGGAGGTGATCTGTGACTGACGCTTCGAATGCAGGGGGCCCGGAGCCGAGGAGGCAGGCAGGTGAGACCCGGGCCTGGGGAATTTTGCCCCCCCCCCCCCCTCTCGGCGGCCCTGCCTATGGGTGAAAAGTAACCTCAGGATTCAAACCGACTCAGGTATTTTGTTTTTTGATCCCATGTTTTTAATATATGCTCAAATGTTTTCCTGTGTAATTACAGAGAGACAGAGCTTGGATATGTACAGTAGATAAGCTTTTTATAGATCCAGGAAATGGATTGGCCGGAATGGCTGAGATCATTACTTAGCTATTAGACTGTCAGGGAGTGTAGTTTTAATTGAATTGGACATGTAAATTCTAAATTGAAATAGACAAGCTCTTAAATGTAAATTGTAAGAAAGCTGGGTTTGTGGAAGAATTTGTGCAATGCATGAATCCTGCTGTATTTTTGTGATCAGATTCAAGCATAAGATGAATCGATGTAAGACTGGTGCAGATTCTGAGGTTTGCCTTCACTTTTTCTTTATTATATTGTCAATCAAATAACAAATAACAAACAACTGACAAGTGGGCTGTACAAGAGAATTATAATAGATACATTCACTACAACTTAAAAAGTAAGGTCTAAATTGTATCCGATTTGGTCCATTTCTGCTAACATTTAAAAACAGTATTGCCTTTTTAGTTGTAACATTTTCAGATTTTCAGAATAGATGCACTGTATTCCATCACTTTTTCCATTTCCAGTACTGAGAGATTCATCCAAATATCTATAATTAAGAATTCTGATTTTAGCTTTTAACCAAAAAAGACTGTTAAAACACCCCCGGTCACTATTCAAAACCATTTATCTGGATAATGACCACTGTTATCTAGATAAAAGGCTGAGTCAGGCCTATCTGCAAATATTCAGTGCCATTATCTGGATACTGCTGGTGCTGTCTGTGGGTGAACATAAGAAGATAACAGTAGCCAATCCGGGTCAGACTGATGGCCCATCAAGCCCAATATCCTGCTTCTAGCAGTGGCCAATCCTGGTCAAAAGGACCTGACAGAATCCCAAATGGTAGTAAGATTCCATGCTACCAATCCCAGGGACCGCAGTGGCTTCCTTATATCTATCTCAAAAGCAGACTATGGACTTTTCCTCCAGGAACTCGTCCAAACCTTTTTAAACCCAGATACGCTAACCGCTGTTACCACATCCTATGGTAATGAGTTCCAAAGCTTAACTATTCATTGAGTGAAAAATCTATTTCCTCCTATTTGTTTTAGAAGTATTACCAGGTAACTTTATTCAGTGTCAAATCTGGTTTTAGATCATCTTTTATAACTGAAATTGTTATTAGTTCTTTACTGGATAATATTCATCAATTATTATGTAATGGAAAAAAGGTGCTGATACTTCAGTTTAATTTATCTAGTGCTTTTGATCTGGTGGATCATGATTTTTTTTTTATTCTTTTTTTATAGATTAACAAATTATGGGGGTTGTTTACTAAAGCTTAGCTGGAGTTATCTGCAGCAGGGCCCTTAGGAATAAAATGAGCTCTGCTGCAGATAACTTGAGCTAAGCTTTAGTAAACAAGGGGGATATATGTGACAATATATCATCATAAAACTGCCTATAAACAGGGCTTCTATTTTTAGGTACCTATACATTGTAAATTTAGGTGTTTATTTACCTGCTAATTAGGGTTTCTGTGAGGGCACAAAAAATTAGTGTTTATCAGTATTTTTATGACACCGATACCATTGCTGGAGGTGGAATCAAATTTGTACTTTCGTGTCACTGAGGATTTGTCAGCACAGAAAAGACAAAAAAGTTGAGTGGAGGCTATGAGAAAAGTCAAGGGAGCGGTGAGAAAGTAGCAGGGGAAGTGGTGTTTTTCAGTGTCTATTCAATATGCGTAGGCAAAAAAGAGAGCAGACCAAAGCAATCCATCAAAGTCCAAAATAGCATTTATTAGGGCAGGCCAAGCTTTGACCTTACCCAGGCTGTTTAGGGGCAAGCGGTACCAACTGGTGTGCACAAATACAAACACCAAAACTGGTAAAAGTGTCTCTCTTCTTCACTCTCTACTTGTATTGCAAATTGTTTTAAATTCCTTGGGGACAATATTCAGACCATGGGAGTTAGCCCAGTTAACTCCCGTGGTCAGTGCTGAGCCCAGATATTCAATTCCAGGCTGTTTCAGGCGACCAGCACTGAATACCCGGTTTATTTTTGGCTGCTTCAAACTTAACTGGCGAAGCTGATATTCAGTGCTGGCCGGTTAAGTTTGAACTGGCCAAAGATATATTCCAGTTATTGATGTGGTCAAATATGGCTGCCAAACTCATGCTGAAAATCATAAGAACATAAGAGTTCCTATACCGGGTCAGATCAATGGTCCATCTAAACCAGAATCCTGTTTCCAACAGTGGCCAATCCAGGTCACAAGTACATGGCAGAAACCCAAATAGTAGCAAAATTCCATGCTAGAAAACCCAGGGCAAGCAGTTGCTTCCCATGCTGTCTCAATAGCAGACTATGGACATTTCCTTCAGGAATTTGTCCAAACCTTTTTTAAACCCAGATACACTAACCGTTGTTACCACATCCTTTGGCAAAGAGTTCCAGAGCTTAACTATTCATTAAGTGAAAAAATATTTCCTCCTATTTGTTTTAAAAGTATATCCATGTAACTTTCTTGAGTGTCCCCTAGTCTTTGTACTTTCAGAACGAGTAAAAAATCAATTTACTTCTACTCATTCTACACAGCTCAGGATTTTATAGAACTCAATCATATCTGCCCTCATCCATCTCTTTTCCAATCTGAAGAGCCCTAACCTCTTTAGCCTTTCCTCATATGAGAGGAGTTCCATCCCCTTTATCATTTTGGTTGCTCTTCACTGAACCTTTTCTAAATCCACTATGTCTTTTTTGAGATTTAGCAAATAGAACTGAATGCAGTACTCAAGGTGTAGTCGCACCATGGAGCAATACAGAGGCATTATAGTATTTTTGGTCTTATTCACTATCCCTTTCCTAATAATTCCTAGCATCCTGTTTGCTTTTATGGCCACCACCGCACATTGAGCAGAAGATTTCAGTGTATTATCTACAACGATACCTAGATCTTTTTCTTGAATGCTGACCCCCAAGGTGGATCCTAGCATCAGGTAATTATTATTCAGATTATTCTTTCCAATATGCATTACCTTGCATTTGTCCACATTAAATTTCATCTGCCATTTGGATGCCCAGTCTTCCAATTTCCTAAAGTCTTCCTGCAATATTTCACAGTCCGCATGTGTTTTAACAACCTTGAATAGTTTGGTATCATCTGCAAATTTAATCACCTCACTCGACATTCTGATTTCTGTTTCATTTATAAATATGTTAAATAGCACTGGTCCCAGTACTGATCCCTGTTCACCCTCCTCCATTGAGAGAAATGACCATTTAACCCTACCCTCTGTTTTCTGTCCAATAGCCAATTCCTAATCCACATCAGAACCTTACATCCTATCCCTTGACTCTTTAATTTTCTCAGAAATCTCTCAGGTGGAACTTTATCAAAAGCTTTCTGAAAATCTAGATACACTACCTGACCTTTATCCACATATTTATTCATGCCTTCAAAGAAATGAAGCAAATTGGTGCGGTAGGACCTCCCTTGGCTGAACCCATGCTGACTCTGTCCCATTAAACCATGTTTGTCTATGTGTTCTGTAATTTTATTATTTACAATAGTTTCCACTATTTTGCCCGGCACTGACGTCAAGCTTCCCAGTCTGTAATTTCCTGGGTCACTCCTAGAGACTTTTTAAAAAAATTGGCATCACACTGTCCACCCTCCAATCTTCAGGTACTACAAATGATTTTAATAAGATACATATAACTAACAGCAGATCAGCAATTTCATGCTTGAGTACTTTGAGTACCCTTGGATGTATGTCATCCAGTCAGGTGATTTACTAGTCTTTAATTAGTCAATTTGGCTCAGGACATCTTCCAGGTTTACTGAGACTTCTTTCAGTTCCTCTGCATCATCACTCTTGAAAACCATTTTCGGTACACGCAGATCTCTTACATCTTCTCCCGTAAAGACAGAAGCAAAGAATTCATTCAGTTTCTCTGCTATGGCCTTGTCCTCTCTGAGCGTCCCTTTTGCTCTTTCGTGATCTAACAGTCCAATGGATTCCCTTGCAGGCTTTCTACTTCTGATGTACCTGAAAAAGTTGTTACTGTGAGTTTTAGCCTCTGTGACAAGTTTCTCTTCATATTCTCTTTTAGCCTTCTTTATTAATGCTTTGCATCTGACTTTCCAGTGCTTATGATTCTGCTAAGACAGGCAAGGGAATGACTGGGACTCACTTCCGATTGGCCTGTTAGGGATTGAGCTGACGTCTGAGGCAGCAGACTTCAGAAGTCAGATCTATTTAAACCTACCTCTCCCTACAGCCTATGCTTTAGAGTTGATTCCTCTTATCTGAGCCTCTTTCCCTCCCTCCCTCTCTCTGTCTGTGCTAGTAGCACACTGTGCATTCGTTGGGAGTTTGCTTACCCTTCTCGTTGCTTGTAGCTTTCTCTGTGTGCTGGTTGTTCCCAGCGTATGCTTTATTGTTTCCCTACTCTAGCTGCTCTCCTTGATTACCTTGCTTCAGTGCAGCTGTGGGCGCTCTGTTTGCTCTGTCTCTGTGTGCTGCTGAGTTCTGGTAAGAACATTGTTTGTGTTTCCCCTTTGTTAGCTTTAAACCTTTGACTGCAGTGTAAGCCCTGCTTCTTCATGACTTGAGTGTTAAAAGCAGCCCTTCCCTTTAACCTGTGTTAACTCTTTGTCTACTGTGTTTGTCTCCTGATTCTTGTGAGCATTGCTCCTTATCTGATTAGTGCATGTAAAGGCAGCTTGCCCTGTTTGCTTGCTTTCCCCTTTGTCTCTAGTGTCTGTTATTTGATTCTTTGGCACAGCCTTGTGTATTCACTTCACTTCACTGGCTTCCAATCAGATACCGCATTCAGTTCAAGCTTCTCCTTCTTACCTACAAATGCACTCAGTCTGCTGCCCCACACTACCTCTCTACCCTTATCTCCCCTTAAGTTCCCGCCCGAAACCTCCGTTCACAGGACAAATCCCTCCTCTCATTACCCTTCTCCACCACCGCCAACTCCAGGCTCCGCTCATTCTGCCTCGCCTCACCCTATGCTTGGAACAGCCTTCCCGAGCCCTTACGCCAAGCCCCCTCCCTGCCCATCTTCAAGTCTTTGCTTAAAGCCCACCTCTTCAATGCTGCGTTCAGCACCTAACTCTTACCTTTCAGGAAATCCAGACTGCCCCAATTTGACTGCCCCTATCAGACTAACTGTTCATGTGTCCTTTAGATTGTAAGCTCTTTGAGCAGGGACTGTCCTTCTATGTTAAATTGTACTGCGCTGCGTAACCCTAGTAGCGCTTTAGAAATGTTAAGTAGTAGTAGAGTGGTTTCCCTTTACCTTTGAGTCCTGTATGGCCAGCCTTTTGTATTCTTGTGATTGGATTCCCTTGATCCTTGAGTGCTGAGTGGCACAGTCTTGTGTATTCCTATAAGTGGTTTCCCTTTATCCTTGAGTGCTGTGTAGCACAGCCTTGTGTAGTCCTATAGGTGGCTTCCCTTTTCCCTTGGGTGCTGTGTGGCACAGCCTAGTGTATTTGAGTGCTGTATGGTACAGCCTAGAGTGTTCCTGTGGAACTTCACTCTTGTAAAGTCTGTGTCCCATTCTGTCCTCGGTTTTCCCTTTTCCCCCTGTGGGCTTTGCCTGTGCTACCTGTGTTTCTGTGTAGCCTTTGTGTGCATTCTGTTCCCCTGGTCCTAGCCTGTACCTGCCAGCTTTTTGTCTGTCGCCCTTCCCTTGTGTCACTAGCTAGCTCTGTGTGCGTTGCATGTGCTCAAATCCCTTTTGGGACCCCTCATTGTTCTTTTCCCCTTCCCTAGTGTATGACTCAGTTCCAGTTCGGCCGTGAGGCCCGTACGCTTGGAGTCTGTACGAGTGGGTTCCCGTTCGGCCATGAAGCCCGCCTGAGTTGTCTATCTTCCTTTTCTGGTGATGCTAGTTGATTGTCCTGAGTGTGCGGGGCTTTATGGCCGTGGTATTGCTTAGTGCCTGTTTGGTCCACCCTAGGCCTAGGCCAAGGTCCTTCCTAAGCCTCGGCCTAGGCACAAGGGGTCACGAACAGTTTAACAATGTTGCTTCTTATTTTCTTCATTTGGGTCCTTTTTACATTCATTGAATGACAATTTTAGGCTGTAATAGCCTCTTTTACTTCATTTTTAACCATGCTGGCTGTCGTTTTCTCTTCTTTCCACCTTTGTAAATATGTGGAATGCATCTGGTCTGGGCTTCCAAGATGGTATTTTTGAATAACATCCATGCCTGATTTAGTGCCCTAACCTTAGCAGCAGATCCTTTTAGCTTCTTTTTAACAATTTTCCTCATTTTAATATAGTTCCTTTTTGAAAATGAAATGCAGTTACTTTAGATTTCCTTTGCGTTTTCATCCCAGATAGTAGTTCAAACTTGATCGTGTTATGATCACCGTTTCCCATGGGACCCAACACCATCACCTCTTGCACTATAACCTGCACGCCACCAAGGACCAGATCCAAAATGGCTCCCCCTCTCGTCGACTCCTGGACCAGTTGCTCCAAGAAGCAGTCGTTTAGTACATCTAGAAATTTTATCTCCCTGACACTCCTTGATATAATATTTATCCAGTCAATATTGGGGTAATAGAAATCATCCATTATTATATTGTGGTTCAATTTAACAGTTTTCCTAATCTCTGTAAACATTTCTTAATCTTTCTGTTTGCTCTGTCCCGGCAGACGGTAGTACACCCCTACCAGTATACTCCTTCCCTTCATACATGGAATTTCTCTCCATAATGATCCCATGCTGCTGTTTCATGTGGAATGATTATTTTATTTGACTCAATTCCCTTGTTAACATATAGCGTAATCCTCCCTCCAATTTGATCCTCTCTATCATTGTGATACAGTTTGTACCCTATTAACACAATGTCCCATTGGTTGTCCTCTTTCCACCAAGTTTTTGAGATACCTATTATATCTACCTTATCATGGCCAGCCATGTCCCACTGAAAATTTGTGGATAGCCGGTTATGGGGCATTTAACCGACCAGGTGCCGATCCCGGCTGGTGAAATGCTTTTATATCTGGTGGCTTCTGTATTGTTGCTACCCTAATAAATACTATTTTAGACCTTTTTGCATTGTCTCCTCCCTTTTTTGTTGGTCTGGTGCATGTGAACTGATTGCCTTTTTGTTTCCTGGAATTTACACCTATAGATCTATCCAGCCACAGCTGAATTGAATCTAGATGTTTATGTTGTTCATCTTGTGCATTTAGCAGGACAAATTTAGCCAGTTTGATGAAGGGTGATGCATGTTTATCCAGTTAGATTTAACCAACTACCAAAGTTAGCCAGTTAAATCTTTTGGAACTCTGTGTGCCCTGAACTGCCCAAATATGTACATACATTTAATATTTTAATTGTTTTTTTAAATATTGTATACTAGCAAAAAAGCCCCATTTCTGATGCAAATGAAACGGGGGCTAGCAATGTTTTCTTCTGTGTGCATATGGGAGTGTGTGTGTCCCTGCCCTCTGGCCTCTCTCCCCTCCCCCCTCTGAGTCCTTCACTGTTACAGAGCCAGCGATTTGATTTCGTGCTCTGCCGTTTTCCTTCACTGACTGTGTTACAGAGAGGGCGGGGCAGACACTCATAGGGAAACCGGATATCTCGCCCCCTTCACACTTCCGGCTGGAGGCTTCATAGAACGTTGGTGTTGCTTTTTATATAGAGAGATAGTGAACTAAAGCATTCTTTTGGGACAAAAATATTGCTACCCCAAATAAAGGAGACAGTAATTATGGGATCAGAGCAGTTCATTGAGTCTTCCAAGCATCAGTGTAGCACTAGGTGGGGGGGGGGGAGGGGTGAATGGAAGAAAGTCAGGGGTCCTTTTACTAAGCTACACTGAAAAATGGCCTGCGGTAGTGTGGCGTGTATTTTGGGTGCACGAAGATCCATTTTTCAGTGTGTCTGCAAAAAATGCCTTTTAAAATTTTTGCTGAAAATGGACGTGTGGCAAAATAAAAATTGTAACTTGGCCATTTTGGGTCTGACACCTTATCACCAGCCATAGACCTAGTAGTAAAGTCTCGTGTGGTAACCGGACGGTAATGGCCTATGTGTGCCAAAAATGAAATTACTGTAAGAACCACATGGTAGCCAGGCGGTAACTCCAAATTAACGTGTGTTGGGCACAAGTAGACGTTTACGCAGCTTAGTAAAAAGGCTCCTCATATTGGTGGTGAGATACTATTTAACATTAGTACCTGCAACATTGGGGCAGGCACACTGTCCCCTAACACTTACCATCCAAGCCAGTTTGTTTTCTATATGTGTTTTTCAGAGTCCTGATTGCTTCTGCAGTCCTGTCTTCTCACCCACCTGGAAAGATCTGGGGAAATTGCCTGAGATTTTGGGTCAGATCTAACAGTTTACCAGTTATGCCACTAGCAGCCAGCTCTAATGTGATCAAACTTTTTGGAGTTATAGAGCCGTTGCATGTGGAGTCAAGGGCCCTTGTGTGATACAGCATCTATACAAAACAACCACCAAAAGTGGAAAGAACACAAAGCTCCCATGGGGTGGATAGAATCAAAAAACAAGGAGCGGGAACTGGATCAGGCTCTTCAAGAACAGACTCTTGAAGCCAGAATGGCATTGTGGATTTTTATTTAAGCGGACTCGACACAGAGCCATGTTCTGGCATATGCAGGTACTAATGCTGAAAAGTCTCTCACTACCAATATGACTTGTTTCCCTTCACCCCTCCCCCCAGTGCTTTTCAGCACGATATCGATATTTCACCTGCTAGTTAACAATTATTTCTTTTACCAAATGGCCTTTTTGCTAAATAGATACTTTTGTTCTGTTTTCACAGAAGAAAATCCTGGAGCAGGACCGCGATGGACTGGAAAAAGTACAAATGATAGTGGAGTGGATACAGCATCATTTACAGAAGAGAGTGTGTATGAACAACTTGTAAAGCTAAAGGTGGACAAAGCCATGGGACCGGACGGGATCCACCCCAGGATATTAAGGGAGCTCAGAGAGGTCCTGGCGGGTCCTCTTAAAGATTTGTTTAATAAATCCTTGGAGACAGGAGATGTTCCGAGGGATTGGAGAACGGCGGAGGTGGTCCCTCTTCACAAAAGTGGTGATAGGGAAGTAGCTGGAAACTACAGGCCGGTAAGCCTCACTTCGGTTATTGGAAAAGTAATGGAAGCGATGCTGAAGGAAAGGATAGTGAATTTCCTGGAAGCCAATAAGTTGCAAGATCCAAGACAACATGGTTTTACCAAAGGGAAATCGTGCCAAACGAATCTCATTGAGTTTTTTGATTGGGTGACAGGAGAATTGAATCAGGGACGAGCTATGGACGTAATCTACTTAGATTTCAGCAAAGCTTTTGACACGGTTCCCCACAGGAGGCTTTTAAATAAACTGGATGGGCTGAAGATAGGACCTAAAGTGGTGAACTGTATTAGGAACTGGTTGATGGACAGACGCCAGAGGGTGCTGGTGAATGGAGTTAGCTTGGAGGAGGGAAAGGTGAGTAGTGGAGTGCCTCAAGGATCAGTGCTGGGGCCGATTCTGTTCAATATATTTGTGAGTGACCTTGCCGAAGGGTTAGAAGGTAAAGTTTGCCTATTTGCGGATGATACTAAGATCTGTAACAGAGTGGACACCCCGGAGGGAGTGGAAAACATGAAAAAGGATTTGAAGAAGCTAGAACAATGGTCTAAGGTCTGGCAATTAAAATTCAATGCGAAGAAATGCAAAGTGATGCACTTAGGGAATAGAAATCCACGGGAGACGTATGTGTTAGGTGGCGAGAGTCTGATAGGTTCAGATGGGGAGAGGGACCTTGGGGTGATAGTATCTGAGGATTTGAAGGTGACGAAACAGTGTGACAAGGCGGTGGCTGTATCTAGAAGGTTGTTGGGCTGTATAGAGAGAGGTGTGACCAGCAGAAGAAAGGGGGTGTTGATGCCTCTGTATAAGTCGTTGGTGAGGCCCCATCTAGAGTATTGTGTTCAGTTTTGGAGGCCGTATCTTGCTAAGGATGTAAAAAGAATTGAAGCGGTACAAAGAAAAGCTACGAGAATGGTATGGGATTTGCGTATGAGGAGAGACTTGCTGACCTGAACATGTATACCCTGGAGGAAAGGAGAAACAGGGGTGATATAATACAGACGTTCAAATATTTGAAAGGTATTAATCCGCAAACGAACCTTTTCCGGAGATACGAAGGCGGTAGAACGAGAGGACATGAAATGAGATTGAAGGGGGGCAGACTCAAGAAAAATGTCAGGAAGTATTTCTTCACGGAGAGAGTGGTGGATGCTTGGAATGCCCTCCCGCGGGAGGTGGTGGAGAGGAAAACGGTAACGGAATTCAAACATGCGTGGGATAAACATAAAGGAATCCTGTTCAGAAGGAAAGGATCCTCAGGAGCTTAACCGAGATTGGATAGCAGAGCTGGTAGTGGGAGGCGGGGCTGGAGGTTGGGAGGCGGGGATAGTGCGGGGCAGACTTATACGGTCTGTGCCAGAGCCAGTGGTGGGAGGCGGGACTGGAGGTTGGGAGGCAGGGATAGTGCTGGGCAGACTTATACGGTCTGTGCCAGAGCCGGTGGTGGGAGGCGGGGATAGTGCTGGGCAGACTTATACAGTCTGTGCCAGAGCCGGTGGTTGGGAGGCGGGGCTGGTGGTTGGGAGGCGGGGCTAGTGCTGGGCAGACTTATACAGTCTGTGCCCTGAAGAGCACAGGTACAAATCAAAGTAGGGTATACACAAAAGTAGCAAACATGAGTTGTCTTGTTGGGCAGACTGGATGGACCGTGCAGGTCTTTTTCTGCCGTCATCTACTATGTTACTATGTTACTATGTTACTATGTAAAGACCAGCTTATGCTCTTTTTGCAAGAAGCATCATCAGACATATATATCAAGACTCTTGAGGCAGGCACACATGTGCCAAAACATAGTTCCATGTTGAGTCAGCTTAAATAAACATACAGCACCTGTATCCATACCAGCATGATCCTGTCAATATCCATGCTTGCTTTCTAATCAGTGGCATAGTTAGGTAGGGCCACGGGGGCCTGGACCCCCCAAAATTTCATCTGGGCCCCTGTTTTTGCTGGCAGGGGTCCTCAACCCCTGCCAGCTAAAACCCCCGGCACCGGTCTCTGGCGCCGTCGTGTTCCCAGCCCTGCTCTCTCTTCCTCCTTACGTCCTGCACTCTTCTTTTAGTGAAATTGAGCATGCTCAGTTTCACTTAAAGGAGCGTGCAGGATGTGAGGAGGAAGAGAGAGCAGGGCAGGGAATGCGGTGGTGTTGGAGACTGGCACTGGAGAAGGCGTCAGCTGGCAGGGGTTGGGGACCCCCCCCCCCCCCGCCAGCCAAGGTATCTGCTGCTGTGGGGAGTTGCGAGGCGATGGCAGCAGGGCGGCAGACTAAAATATGCCCCCCCACGTCGGGCTCTGGCCCCCTTCCACCACGAGGTCTGGCTATGCCCCTGCTTCTAATAGTGGGCTGTAGTTAATGAGATGCAGCTCTATTTGCTTGTACATGAAGAGACAGGTGGTGCAAAGCAAATGTTCCACTTTTAGGAAATCTTAAGCCATTAGGCATTAAAAAGAAAATTTCCCAAAAGCTATATTTTTATTTCCATCTCTGTCATCTTTATCAGAAAAGTACATTTTCAATATGCCCTCAGCAGCAACTTAAGAATGTTTACTCGCTTGATTGCAAAGATTAAAAAAAAAAAAAAAGAGATTTTAGTTTGAACGTGTCTGTCCCTCCAGAAAATGATCATGCCTAATGAGCTACAATGAATGCTCTACCATAACGTTTTCCTATCCTGCTTCAACCCTCAGCAGTATCCTTTGTAAATAGACAGAAACTGAGGAAAATCAATCTCAGGCTTAGCAGATCTCCCTCAGCTATGCTTCTCCTTCCTTACAGGAAAAAGCCCAGCCCTTTTCACTGACTAAACACTACAACTCCCAGGATAACGCGCCGACGGCCCCTCCCAGCCGTGTCCTGCCCAAACGAGAACGACGACTCGGCAACAAGGTCTACAAGTGCTTTGCTTTCTGAGACTTTCACATTGCAGACCGACCCCATCATCCGCTGAATGAGTGCAGGAATAGCTAAAAAGGTACGTAGTTCTGGACACACTCATGATGAAAATGCTTAGCAGTATAAGAGGTGAAATAGATTCTCAAGCACTGCATGAGAATTATCTTTCTATGCGCACTAGTAGAAGAAAAAGAATCCTAAAGATGAATAAAAAAATACTCTTGAAGGTTCGTTTCTGGTTGAAAATATGACTGTAAAGATGTGTAAGTCAAAATGAAAAATATGTAAATATATATATATTGCATGGAGAAAAATCTGTATTTGCAAAATCCCTTTCTGCTTTACAACAGTCCTGATATATGCTGGATATTTACAGTGTTTCTGTGTTTTTAACTTGCGAGCGAACATGTGTTGCTTAATGTAAAGCAGAAATCGCCTGCTGCAGCAGAGCTTCTCGCCCCAACTTTGTGCTTTAAATTAATTGATGGAAAAAGTGCATACGGATGTCTTTGGGTGGTAATAATTAGAAATGCCCTTAAGCAAACATGCAGTCTACTGGTAAAAAGAACTGCCTTCTCCCCCCCTAGGATGATCAGGTTTCTGTAGAGACAATGCAGTGCTCATCCAGTTTAGGTTACTGGGGAAGTAATGGATGCTTTTCCTGAATGAAATGTGCATCAGAGCCCATTCATTTCTGACAGGAAGCAAAGAACTGGTCTTTACCATCCCCCCCCCCCCCCCCCCCCCCCCCCCCAAGACTAATGGTTGTTCTTGCATGCGATGGCCATCCTGTTTATCTTATTACTACCTGATTGGATATTTGATGTCAAAAGTTAATTAGACCCACTATTTTTTTTAAAGAGGCTTTAAGAGCTTGATCAAACCAATTAGATTTGTTATGATGGAATAACCAGAGACGTCCTGTTATTTAAATAGATCGTGTTTTCGTTGTGCTGTACTTGCAACCTGCTGCTCTGCTTCCTTGTCATGCAGTAGAGTCAGGAGCAATAGACGACAACAGAAGCAGTGAATCATTGATAAGGCCAGTGGGTTAAAGAATCTGACCTGACAGTACTTTAAATAGGAGAAGACTTTCTGGAAACGGCACAAAACATGCACTGTACTTTCACTGACATTTGTCTCCAATCTTGCCCTTCCTTTGGCTGATGAATTGTCTTTGGTTTTATGTTTATTGCTATAACGTTCTCTAACAATTTTTTTCCATCCCAAGGGCCTTAGATAAGTGCAGGGGCTCAGCTGCACCATGTCAGTACGGAGAAGCCAGATCATGAATAACTTTTTTGAAGGCAGATTTTTTTTTTTTTTTACTAGCAGGTTAGAATCCTGAATATGGCATATGTAACTATTCAGGGAGGGGGGGGGGGGGATGAACAAAGAATAGATACATGATAGTTTATAGATATCTCCTGCTGCTTAAAACATCAGAGAAACTGTAGATGCAGTAAATCTAGAGACTTCCTACAGAGACATTTGGAAGCAGAAACAAACTTTAAATATTAAGTGCACGGCAATAATATAAAAAGCTCTCTTCTCAAGAAAAGCGGGTCCTAGGCATTTTCTGCATTCAATACTTTTTTTTTTTTTTTTTTTTTACTAAGGAAAGGCTAGACTGAAAAAAAGGAGGTGACTGAAATTCCTTTTCAGATGTTTATTTGTACATTTATGTCTACCAATTTCACCTTGGGCTGCAAAATGGTTTACGATAAACGAAAATTTACAAGTAACAACACACACATTAGTAGCATACAGTGAAATTTCGGCACCCTATAGCAAAAGTAACAGCATTAGTACATCAAACAATTGTTACAAATAGCAAGTAACTAAATACTGCAGTTGAGATTGTTAGAAGTAAGTGAAATGTAATACAGTTAAATAATGAGAGTTCATTCATTCATTTCACACCTTGCATTGCTACCCTTGCTTCATTTTGTACATACCCATAGTACCAAAGACACAGACCACCCCAGTTCTGTGTTCTCATCTCCCAGAGTCTTTCTGCTAATGATATATGGCAGTTTGTAGATAAGAGCAAAGCTGATGCAGGAAGGCATTCCTAATGCATCTACCAGCCCTGCCTGAGCAAGGCTTCGGAGACAAAACTCAGTAGATGCTTAGCAGCTTCACCAGTGTTTACCTGCTTAATTCCTTAAAAATACAAGGAAAACCAGAAAATGAGTAAGTTAATAAACAGGGAGCATAAGTTAGATCAGTGATTCTCAACCAGTGTGTCCTCAAGAGGTGGGAGAACTGTCAAAAAACGTGGTGTAGACAGCAAGCCTGTGTTTGCTAAACAACCATCAGTGCCTGCAAGCTGGGAAGATCAACCATCTTGAGAGCCAGGTCCTTGAAATGCCCATAATTGGTCCCTATTTCTGCTTCCCCACAGCCTCTGAATAATAACTTCTGCCAACAGCCTCAACTGAAAATGTTGCAGGTCTGCTGTCCATAGGTTCTGTTTGCTATATAGTTTCTGAGTACAGGGCCACCGAGAGACTAGGCCGGGCACGGGGCAAGGCTGCCCCCGGGGACCCGCCCCCGCTGCCCCCCTCCACCCGAGCCGGGCCCCCCTGAATTTAAATCATAGCGCCTCACCTCAACCTCGCTCCGTGTGAAAGAAGCGCAGCAGTGGCAGTCCACAGATCGCTTCCCTTCGGGCCTTCCCTCCCTGTGTCCCGCCCTCGCACAAGTTACATCAGACAAGGGCGGGACACAGGGAGGGAAGGCCCGAAGGGAGGCGATCTGCAGACTGCCGCTGCTGCTGCGCTTCTTTCACATGGAGCGAGGTCGAGGTGAGGCGCTATAATTTGAATTCAGGGGGGCCCAGCCCGGTGGTGGACAGAGGGGAGCGGGTGGAGGGGACTGTGGCGCCGGGCCCCCCTTGGAGGCCCGGGCCCGGGGAATTTTGTCCCCCCTGCCCCCCTCTTGACGGCCCTGTCTGAGTAGCATATTTACGGGTTTTTGTGTTGCTTCACAGTATCTGGCAGTGGAGAGATTGTGTGCTGTTGTTACTGAGGTGATACACTAACTTGGAAAAAGATGAATGAATAAGGTGCATCAGTATTATACTCTCCTAAAAATTCAAAAAGCAGAGGAAAAGACTTCAGAACCACTCTGTGGACTCTTACCAAAGATGATTATAGTCTCAACAGACATCCTAATCAAAAACCTCCATTAACACTTGATTGTACTATTTTTTCAATTTTTGATTTATTTTCACTTTAACTAATATAAGACATTTTCATGAAAAAGCAATTCTAGTCAAAATAACATGTATGATTCTAAGAAAAAAAAGTTGAAAAATAAGGAAAATATAGTTCCATAAAGTGTTAATGGAGGTTTTTGGCCAATGATTATCTGGACGTCTATAAGCATCTGCAGTGGATAAGAGTCCACAGGCTGGGTCTGAGCTCTTTTCCTCCACGTTTTGAATTTTTTTAGGAAGAGTTTAATATTGATGCATCTTATTCATTCATGTTTTCTCAGCTAGTGTATGTGGGTAATTGAATGAATGCCCCATTTGCGATTTTGTATTTGCTACTGAGATGATACCAGAATTTGAATATATGTTTGTTTTGTTGTATGGCAAGTGAGAAATCTGGAACTGATGTGTTGCATAAAGTTTTTTTGATATGGAATGGGCAAAAACATACTAAACTTACAGCTAAATGTTGAAATATTTAGACATGCTTTCTTCAGATATGAATTATAGCGTTCAATATGTCACATATGTCACAATGTCTGTCAGGTGTATCGCAACAGAAGAAAGAGCTGAGAATCGCTGGGTTAGACAGAACAGAGAAATCGGAACTGAGATATCTAGGTCAAGTGCAGTTCCGGTAGAATTTTAGAAATGGATCTGTAGATGTAGAGCAAATCCAAGAAAACAGGAGGAGCCTCCACAGAGAATCAAAGCAAAACAGCAAAAGTAGAGGCTGACAAATGTGCAAACCAATACGGAGATAATATCAAGAAACAGCTTATTCAGAATATTCATATCAAGGACCTGACACGGTCCGTGTTTCGGCGCCAAAGCGCCTGCCTCAGGGGTCACAAACAACTTTCTCCAAGAAGAAGCCGATTGGCTTGAATAAATCCTTTATGTATACACGTGGTTATAAAAACAAGTTAATCCACAGACACAACAAAGAAACAGCCAACTGATCAGCAAGGTGTTGCTTGCTGATCGGTTGGCTGTTTCTTTGTTCTCTCTGTGGATTAACTTGTTTTTATAACCACGTGTATACATAAAGGATTTATTCAAGCCAATCAGCTTCTTCTCAGAGAAAGTTGTCTGTAGATGTAGAGCCATTTCTAAAATAAATGCAGGTATGTACTGGCTACGTATGTACGGGGGGGGGGGGGGGGGGGGGGGGGGGGGGGGGGAGGGAGAAACTATTTTACAAATGTGAATGGCTAAAACATCAGCAAAGGCAACTAGGTAACATAGGCCTAAGTGTCAGCACTGATACATGCAAGTTGGTACTTCAGAACCAGGCCAGGCCCGGGACAGTGCCGCCGCTGCCACGCCCCCCAGACTGCTGTGCAGCCAGACTACAAAAATTGTGTGTGTGTGTGTTTGTGTGAGGGGGCGGAGCCCAAAGTGTGTGTGGGGGGAGCACATTTTGCCCTACCTCCCTGCCCCCGCTGCAACTCCACATACCTTGGCTGGCTTCCTCCAGCGCTGTTCTCGCCGCATTGCCTGCCCTGTGGCTGCTTTTCCCCTCATTCCCCAATAATTGGCTTCTTAACAAGCAAGTATTGGTGCTAATTGGATTGAATGAAAATTTGCACGTGTACATTTTACATGCGGGCCCAAAAGGGGGTGTGGCCATGGGAAGGTGATGGGCGGATAGTGGGCGATCCCATAATAATTTATGTGCATTGTTATAGAATATTGGGGATCTACGTCTAATTTAGATATGGGGATTTACACCAAGGTTTTGTTGGTTTAAATGGTCATGCCTAAATGTAGTCATGGTTCCCAACACTAAGTGCTATTCTGTAACGACACCTAACTTTAAGCACTGTTTATAGAATAGCGCTAAGTATTTTTTTGGCCTCGATCTATTGCTCTTTATAGAATTTAGTCCTATGCCACTCAAGAGCAGGTGGTTGATGCCTGGAATGTCCTCCTAAGGCAGGTGGTGGAGAAAAAACAGCAGCAGGATTCAAAAAGGTGTGGGATGAACACAGAAGATCTCTAATTAGAAAATGAATTGTATATAAAACAAAACTTAAAGGGTTGCATATGCGTTTGCATGTCAAGTGGTGCTTAGATGTCAACTGTGGCTGTAGAAACTAATGCCGGTGCTGGGCTGGCTTGTACGGTCTGAGTCCCACTTATAGCAATCCAGATGAGGATGGGCTGGAGAGGGCTTCGACAGAGACTCCAGTAATTTGGAACATGAGGACAGTGCTGGGCAGACTTTTACGGTCTGTGTCCTGCAAATGACATGACAGATTCGGATTGGGTGGAGTGGGCTTTGACGGCAACTCCAGTAGTCGGAACATAAGGTCAGAGCCGGGCGGACTTCTACGGTCTATGTCCCAGAAACACCAAAGAAAGACCAGGATCAAATATATAATCTCACATTCATTGCTGATTTAATCTTGAATTGATAATGAATGTGACTGTGGGGCAGACTGGACGGACCATTCAGGTCTTTATATGGCATTTTATTTATTTATTATTACATTTGTACCCTGTGCTTTCCCACTCACAGCAGGCTCAATGTGGCTTACATATTATACACAGGAACTTATTTGTACCTGGGGCAATGGAGGGTTAAGTGAATTGCCTAGAGTCACAAGGAGCTGCCTGTGCCTGCAGTGGGAATTGAACCCAGTTCCCCACTCTAACCACTAGGCCACTCCTCCATCACTTACTATATTATTATGTAAATGTTAACATGGATTTTATAAAATATATGTATAAAATCATGACCACCAATGCTCGGCCCTACATCCTCTGAGAATTCCTGCTTTAAAAATTCACACTGGTGTGACCTCAATTTGAGCCCATTTATGCCCCTAAAACAATATCTTATGCATAAAAATGACATAAAAGTATCCTCATAACATGTTTACTTTCCAGTGGTTGGAACTGGGTGTATCTTCTCATTCTGCCATCTGTAAAGAAGCAAAAATGAAGGCATGTATTGTTTTGTTCATAATGTCATAATTATTTCCTGGCTCTATCCTTTCCACACATTTTACTATATATTTTGTTGTTGTTGTTATTGTTGTTGTTTCTTATGTGCAAGCCAGTGTCTCATTTCAAATTTCCTGCCCTGGGATCATTCTTCAGCCCTTTGCGCTGTAGTGAGACGACAACATTTTGGAATGCTGCCAGCAGACGTTTCTAAGTAGAGCAGCACCCAGAGTAATTGACAGTAGCTCCATAATGCTAAGAAAGTCAATAGCTAGGAGAAAGGCATTTTACCTCAAGAATGAAAGGGGACTGAGCAATATTGATGTTGTATTATTTGTGTTTTTTACACATCAGTGTAAAAAAGAAGCAGTATAGAAAACGTTGGAGGTATAGGATTTTGGTTGTTTTATTTTATTTTTTTAAGTTTCATTCTTTGGTGATCAACAAGAGATGTCCTGTTTGTAGGCCAACATTTTTACTGTGAGACTAGAGGAATAAAGGAATCCTGTTCAGAAGGAATGGATCCTCAGGAGCTTAGCCGAAATTGGGTGGCAGAGCTGGTGGTGGGAGGCGGGACTGGTGGTTGGGAGGCGGGGATAGTGCTGGGCAGACTTATACGGTCTGTGCCAGAGCCGGTGGTGGGAGGCGGGGCTGGTGGTTGGGAGGCGGGGATAATGCTGGGCAGACTTATACGGTCTGTGCCAGAGCCGGTGGTGGGAAGCGGGGCTGGTGGTTGGGAGGCGGGGATAGTGCTGGGCAGACTTATACGGTCTGTGGCCAGAAGAGGACAGGTACAAATTAAGGTAGGGTATACACAAAAAGTAGCACATATGAGTTTATCTTGTTGGGCAGACTGGATGGACCGTGCAGGTCTTTTTCTGCTATCATCTACTATGTTACTATGTAGAGAGTAACAAGTTAGAAAGTGCATGACCCATAGGTGTATTTCTCTATGTAAGATTTGCGAGACAAAATTTCGAAAATAGGCTTGAATGAGGTAAATCACTGGAAGGTAGGATGGAGGTAAGGGCTGTGGTGGATAGGGAGGTGGGGATGGGTGGGTGTCTACAAGTGAGTAGCTGGGATCATTTTGCATCCACTACCTATGTGTGAGCAGATGGGTATCTGTGTGTGTGACTGCACGGGCAGTGAGTGACAGGGTGTGGTGTGTCCAAGTATGTGAAGTGTGTGAGTTACTGCTAGTCCTCCTTCCCCTTTCCTCTCCTAGCTCCCTATCATTTTAAATTGTCCCCCTCCCATTTCTCAGCCCCTTTCTTTCTTCAACCCCTCTCTTGTTAGGATATGCATTCACTTCACTAATGTTCCTTAACCATTCAAGGGGCCCTTTTACTAAGCTGCATTAGGCAGTAACACACACCTAATACAGCTTAAAATGTCATACTAAGAGACACACTCAGGCATCCTCTAGTAACTGCCAAATGCATGCGTGCTAACTATATGCTAAAAAAATATATTTTTAATTTTTTGGAGACAACCTATCAGGGGCAGAGAATGGGCATTCCTGTGCTAATCAGCGCATCTACATTAGAGTAGAGGAGTGGCCTAGTGGTTAGAGCACTGGTCTTGCAATCCAGAGGTGGCTGACTGATGCTCCTTGTGATCTTGGGCAAATCACTTAACCCTCCATTGCCTCAGGAGGACCCCAACCCCCGCCAGCCGAGGTCCTCTTCTTCCAGCGCAAGGCTTTGTTCTGTTTGACGTCCTGCACATTGTACGTGCAGGATGTAAGACTCACAGAAACAGAACGAACCTTGCAGGTCAGGCCCCCGTGGCCCCACGTAGCTACGCCACTGGTGGTAAGTACTCACATGGTAACTTTTTAAAAATGGCTGTGCACTAATGGCAACATTAGCGCATAGTCATTCATACAAAAATGAGAAAATTGGCAATGTTATGGCTGTGGTACAAACGGCATTAACAACTGTGGCATAGCCACAGGGAACCTTGGGGGGCCAGGGCCCCCTTACCTTCAGCTCGGGCCCCCTCTGCCAAAGAGGTCACCTTGTGAGTCCCACCTGCGCTGTCAGAGCAGCACTTAAGTCAGCAGGCACGCTTAAGACGCCAATGCCAGCTCTCTCGTCCGTGCTCAGTTCAGCGACTGAACTGATCACACACAGGAGTGCCAATGTCAGCAGCTGAAGTGCATCGCCTACTTAAGTGTTGCTCTGGCAGCAGGGGCAGGACTGACGAAGAGACCTCTTCAGATGGCGGGGCTTAGCATCCCTGCCAGCAAAGGTATACTTTAATGTGGGAGGGGAGGCAGCAGCGGCAGCAACAGGGCAGTGGAGTACCAAGGGGAGGCGGTGGGGGCGGTCCGCCCCGGGTGCACACCGCTGGGGGGTGCCGCGCGCCTGTCAGCTCTTCGTTTTCATGCTCTCTCTGCCCTGGAACAGGTTACTTCCTGTTCTGGGGCAGAGGGAGCATGAAAACGAAGAGCCGGCAGGCGCGTGGCACCCCCCCCCAGCGGCGTACACCCGGGGGGGATTCTTTCACCGGGGGGGGGCGTTGCGCTGTTCCGGGGGGGGGGGGGGGGGGCGCTGCACCCGGGGGGGGGGGCGGGGCACATTGGCGATCCGCCCCTGGTGTCAGCCCCCCTAGGACCGCCACTGCAACAGGGGCAGGAGAAATCTGCATAAGGCCACTTTAAAGCCATTTTTTATAGCAGTTTAGCAAAACCATATCTAAGTATGCACAAAATTGTGTGCATTAACCCGTACAATCACTTTGTTAGATTAAAAAGTTCTCATACAGGCTTAGAAATGATTAAAAAAAGAATGTGTGCAATAAGCTGACAAAATGTCCCAAAATTGGGACAAAAGCCAAATGAATTGAAAAAGAATCAAACACTTTTGGCCTGAGCACATCCTGTTCTGCTTCCCACTGCATGGGTCGTCTCATCTACCATCAAGACTTGGGAACCCTGCTGGCACTGGCTCCTTTGTGTACCTGCTTCAGGGGTCATAAAGTGTTGTGTTGAAAACACTGTTTAAATCCAGAAATAGAGAGCTCACTTTTGTGAGTGAGACTGGTCTTGAGAAAGACCTTTGTGATTGCACGAGGTGTCTGTGGCAAAGTACCACAGTAGCATACCAAAGGCAGGGAGGAGGAGGCGGTCCGCCACAGGTGCAGGCAGCATGAGGGTGTGCAGAGCAGGCGTGCAGCTGTTGGCTCTGCCATCCCCTGACCCCTCTGACTTTACTTCCTGTTCCGGGGCATGGGACCGGCAGAGCTGAGAGAGCTGCGCGTCTGCTCCGTACACCCCCTCGTTAGGTAGGTGTGATGCACTTCGGGGAGTAGCGCTTCAGGGGCTGATGCATTGGGGGGGGGGCAGAGGTGACCCACCCCAGGTGGTGAACAAGCTAGGTATGCCACTGCATTGTCAGCCTCGATATGGGTGAATCAAATCCTTAATGTTTCTTCTTTGTTTCCTGAATGGATGAGAATACTATGAATGAATGTAATTTTCCTGCTGTTAACCTCATTTCCTTGGTACGATATCTGCATGTTAATTCATGCTAATTGACAACTTAATCTGACACATTGCATAGAATTCTGCAATGCATCTCACTACGTTGCTTCTAAGGATATGTTCAGCTATATACATTTAAAAAGCTGCTGTGTGAAAATTGAATTCTGTTGTGTTATTATTTTGTAATTTAATATTTTTTCTTCAAATTTCTTTAAATAGGTTTGTTTGAGACTGCACTTAAGACTACCATATCCATGGGCAGGACCAGACAGCAGATACCACAAAGGAGGGAAGGGGGTGTGAGGTGTCTAAAGGCACAAAGATTGGAGAGCCAGAGGAGGAGCAGAGGAAGGCCATAAGGCACAGTGGTACCCTTTTGAGGCAGCACATATCCCTGAAGCAGGGGTTCTGAAACTTGTCCTGGGGGAACCCCTGCCAGTCAGGTTTCCTGGATGTCTGCAGTGAATATTCATGAGATTGATTTGCATGCCCTGCTTGCATTGCATGCAGATTTCTCTCATGCATATTCAATATGGATATCCAGAAAACTTGACTGCCTGCGGTTCCCTGCCCTAAGACAGGTTTGGGAAACAGTGCCCTGAAGTTAGCAGGAACAGGCTCCTCTTTGACCTCGGTATCTGGTGTCTTCAAAATGTGTTTCTTTGAACCATTGCCTATGCCTCAATCCAGGCCTGGGATTATGGGGTGATTAACAAGATTTGATATCACAGTTTTAGATCCTAGCAGGTTCTTCACTTGATTTTAGACAGATCATCCCACTCATCAGCAGTTTTCTTTCTTGCAGCATTGAAAAAGCTAAGGGGTCTTTTTACTAAGCTGCGTTAAAAGTAGGCCTTAGCGGCCCTTATACAGGTGTTTCCTAGACACTAAGACCAGTTTTACTGCAGCCATTAAAACCCCCATTTTCTATTTTTTGCATTAATAGCCATGCATGTGCTAATATTGCCATTAGTGAGTGGCCATTTTTAACACTTACTGCCTCTTATTTTATACACAGTAAAGGTTCCTACATAATGTAGATGTGCTAACTGGTTATTAAAAAAAAATTGTTACTACTACTACTTAACATTTCTAGAGCGCTACTAGGGTTACGCAGCGCTGTACAATTAACAAAGAGAGACAGTCCCTGCTCAAAGAGCTTACAATCTAATAGACAAGTGAACGGTCGGTCTGATAGGGGCAGTCAAATTGGGGCAGTCTGGATTCACTGAACGGTAAGGGTTAGATGCCGAACGCAGCATTGAAGAGGTGGGCTTTAAGCAAAGACTTGAAGACGGGCAGGGAGGGGGCTTGGCGTAAGGGCTCAGGAAAGTTGTTCCAAGCATAGGGTGAGGCGAGGCAGAATGAGCGGAGCCTGGAGTTGGCGGTGGTGGAGAAGGGTACTGAGAGGAGGGATTTATCCTGTGAACGGAGGTTATGGGCGGGAACGTAAGGGGAGATGAGGGTAGAAAGATAGTGAGGGGCAGCAGACTGAGTGGATTACTGCATGATTAGCACATATACATGACAAAACCAATGTGGAATGCTTTAGCATGTCCTGTGTGAGATCATTTTTGCTGTGCTAGGCACACATTAACACCTAACATAGCTTAGTAAAGGGGACCTTAAGTTAGTAAGGAGAAAAACCTTTTCCAGAAAACATAGCTAGACCTTATACTAACAGATGAAAATCCACAACCACACAAACAGAAGAAGAGACGTACCCCACAACAACCTATACACAACAATTGTCCAAAAATGGGACCAACCAAACCCAAAACCTAATGGGTGCCAACTAGTGAAAATCCCCAAAGTTGTGATAACCAAAGACAATTATCTCCCAATACCAGTGAGATACATCAACACAAGATCAGCAATTAACATAACCAAAACAATCAGAGACTGGATACTGGAGGAAGACCTAGGATTGATCTTCCTGAACAAAACGTGGATACATGATAAAGAGGACCCCATTATCCTAGACCTATCCCGCCTGGATATAAAATTATATACTGGACCAGAACCAGTTAAAAAGGAGGAGGCATCACACTCATATACAGATCCTTCTTCACAGTGGAACCCATTGCAGAATTCATAACAACACAATTGGAGAAATTGTGATAATAGGAGAAATTAATTTATACTTAGAAAAACAGAACACAAAGCACCAGGGATTGTTCTTAATTTCTACAGCTCTGGAACTTCCAATGGTCATCAGTGTCCACAACACATATCAAATAACACACTCTAGACCTAATAGCATATAGATTCAGACTTTACAACACAAAACCAAAGTTGGACAGAGACTCCCTGGCCCAACCACTTAAAACTAAACATGATTTTATATTGGAAAGAGCAAGGACTACCCCAACACAATCAAGAACCATTCACAAAACACGAGGAAAGGTTGACACAACTAAATTCTGGTCCACCATCTACGACTAGCTCTGGTCACCTTAACCTTATTTCATAGGCTTCATAACAGAAAGGGACAAAAGGTGTACCACAGTATTAAATGAAATAAACCCCATGAAATCTAAAAACATACAGAAAAGGAAAGTGGTTCCATGGTACGATGACACACTGAAAGAACTAAAAACCCAATGTGGAAGACAAGAACAAAACTGGAAGAAAAACTAAAATTAAACCACCATTTCCATCTGGAGGAAGGCACAAAAAAGGTACAAGAACAGAATCAGTCAGGTTAAGAGGAAATTCTATAAAGAATAAAATAGGCTCAGATTACAAAGATACAAAGATTGTAAATAGTCTATTAAATACTAAATCTCTCACCATAGGAAATGTTAACTCCCCACCAGTACATGAAATGGCCAAATTTTTCAAAGAGAAAATTATCAACTTAAGGAACAGTCTACCAAAGACCAACACTAACCTCAAAATGCTAATAGACGAACTTGACTCCCCCCCCCCCCCCCAGAAGAATCAGCAGTGGACAGGACGTGGACAAACTTCACACAACTTACTAATGAGATGGTAACAAAAGCGATAAGAAAATTCATGACCACACATTGCACACTAGACACGTTTCCCAACTATTTCATGAATGCTCCCCCTAACCGCTTTATTAACCAAATAACCTCCTAAATAAGCTTAATGGTTTGAGAATGCCAGTTCCCAAAGGAAAAGGGCAACATGCTACTTACACCAATCCCGAAGGACATCAAAAAAATATTAGATACCTCAAACTACAGACCACTAACAACTAAAATAATGGAAGGCATCGTAGCCAAGCAGCTAAGCGAATAGTTCAACAAGTTTTCTATACTACTCGAATCCCAATCAGGCTTTAGAACTCACCACAGCACAGAAACAGTATTAATCACACTTTTAGCTAAATTCAAACAGGAAATCTCAACCGGGAATAATATCCTTTTACTACAATTATATAAGTACATAAGTAATGCCATACTGGGAAAAGACCAAGGGTCCATCGAGCCCAGCATCCTGTCCACGACAGCGGCCAATCCAGGCCAAGGGCACCTGGCAAGCTTCCCAAACGTACAAACATTCTATACATGTTATTCCTGGAATTTTGGAGTTTTCCAAGTCCGTTTAGTAGCGGTTTATGGACTTGTCCTTTAGGAAACCGTCCAACCCCTTTTTAAACTCTGCTAAGCTAACCGCCTTCACCGCTTTCTCCGGCAACAAATTCCAGAGTTTAATTACACGTTGGGTGAAGAAAAATTTTCTCCGATTTGTTTTAAATTTACTACACTGTAGTTTCATCGCATGCCCTCTAGTCCTAGTATTTTTGGAAAGCGTGAACAGACGCTTCACATCCACCTGTTCCACTCCACTCATTATTTTATATACCTCTATCATGTCTCCCCTCAGCCATCTCTTCTCCAAGCTGTATAGCCCTAGCCTCATTAGTCTTTCTTCATAGGGAAGTCGTCCCATCCCCGCTATCATTTTAGTCGCCCTTCGCTGCACCTTTTCCAATTCTACTATATCTTTCTTGAGATGCGGCGACCAGAATTGAACACAATACTCAAGGTGCGGTCGCACCATGGAGCGATACAACGGCATTATAACATCCTCACACCTGTTTTCCATACCTTTCCTGATAATACCCAACATTCTATTCGCTTTCTTAGCCACAGCAGCACACTGAGCAGAAGGTTTCAGTGTGTTATCGACGACGACACCCAGATCCCTTTCTTGGTCCGTAACTCCTAACGTGGAACCTTGCATGACGTAGCTATAATTCGGGTTCTTTTTTCCCACATGCATCACCTTGCACTTGCTCACATTAAACATCATCTGCCATTTAGCCGCTCAGTCTCCCAGTCTCGTAAGGTCCTCTTGTAATTTTTCACAATCCTGTCGCGATTTAACGACTTTGAATAACTTTGTGTCATCAGCAAATTTAATTACCTCGCTAGTTACTCCCATCTCTAAATCATTTATAAATATATTAAAAAGCAGCGGTCCTAGCACGGACCCCTGAGGAACCCCACTAACTACCCTTCTCCATTGTGAATACTGCCCATTTAACCCCACTCTCTGTTTCCTATCCTTCAACCAGTTTTTAATCCACAATAGGACATTTCCTCCTATCCCATGACCCTCCAATTTCCTCTGTAGCCTTTCATGAGGTACCTTGTCAAATGCCTTTTGAAAATCCAGATACACAATATCAACCGACTCCCCTTTGTCCACATGTTTGTTCACTCCTTCAAAGAATTGAAGTAAATTGGTCAGGCAAGATTTCCCCACACAAAAGCCATGCTGACTTGGTCTCAGTAATCCATGTCCTCGGATGTGCTCTGTAATTTTGTTTTTGATAATAGCCTCTACCATTTTCCCCAGCACCGACGTCAGACTCACCGGTCTATAATTTCCCGGATCTCCCCTGGAGCCTTTTTTAAAAATGGGCGTTACATTGGCCACCCTCCAATCTTCCGGTACCACGCTCGATTTTAAGGATAAGTTGCATATCACTAGCAGTAGCTCCGCAAGCTCGTTTTTCAGTTCTATCAGTACTCTAGGATGAATACCATCCGGTCCAGGAGATTTGCTACTCTTCAGTTTGCCGAACTGCCCCATTATGTCCTCCAGGTTTACCGTGAAGTCAGTAAGTTTCTCCGACTTGTCCGCTTGAAATACCATTTCCGACACCGGTATCCCACCCAAATCTTCCTCGGTGAAGACCGAAGCAAAGAATTCATTCAGTCTCTCCGCTACGTCTTTGTCTTCCTTGATCGCCCCTTTTACCCCTCGGTCATCCAGCGGCCCAACCGATTCTTTTGCCAGCATCCTGCTTTTAATATACCGAAAATTTTTTTTACTATGTTTTTTTGCCTCTAATGCTATCTTTTTTTCATACTCCCTCTTGGCCTTCTTAATCTGCACCTTGCATTTGCTTTGACACTCCTTATGCTGTTTCTTGTTATTTTCAGACGGTTCCTTCTTCCATTTTCTGAAGGCGTTTCTTTTAGCCCTAATAGTGCATTCGACATGGTCGATCACACTATCCTACAAACAATTGGAATAGGAGGGAAGGTGCTTCAGTGGTTCAGGGGATTCTTGAACTCCTGATCCTATGAAGTGAAACTAAACTCTATGATCTCCAACCCTTATAAAGCAGAATGCAGAGTACTCCAGGGCTCCACACTCTCACCAATATTATTCAACCTAATTATGGTCCCACTTGCACATTCTCTGTCCAAACAATGCCTCAGTTCCTTCATTTACGCTATATCCCCTTCAAAAAAGACATATGTAACTATCAAGGCCTGAAAAACAAAACAACGTACACAATGTACCACTAGATCTGCACCAAAATCTGGAACTCCTTACCGAAAAACCTAAAATCCATTAATAACTACCTACAATTCAGAAAACACTTGAAAGCACACCTCTTCAAAATACTCCTCCCTGGTCTACCAGCAAACAGGTCACCATTCCTATCCACGATCTTGAACCGATCCTACCAAGACTACACTGATTGTATATGTAACCCCTTTCTATAAAGTTAATTGTAAGCCACATTGAATCTACCACTAGGTTGGAAAATGTGGGGTATAAATGCAATAAATAAATAAATAAATAGCTACAAAGTTCCAATAAAGATTAAATAATTTAAAAAAAGTCTTTCACTTATTAAAAAATGTGAACATGGGTTTTAATCTTAATTAGTTTCACAGTGTGGGATTCTAGTAATAGTATGACATTATGAAATTGAGCCAATCCTGCTGAAACTCCATTGAAAGGCTGCTTTTTATTTTTTAAACACTTTTTAAAACATTTATATCAGTTGCTTTCCAATGTAGGGTAGTTATGCAGCAGCCTTCACCAGCCCTGGACCCATTAATCTGCCTTATTACCTCTAATTTTATGAAACTACATGACAAACTCCAGTTAAGGCTTATTCATTTCTTCTATTACAGCTTTATATTTCTGAAAGAAAAAAAGAAATAAAATCTAGAACTTGAGTTTTTACAGGGCTGATACAAAGATTTTAGAGATAGATGATTCTGTTTGGGGGTCTTTTTACTCGTTTAGCGCATGCTATCTACAGCAGGGCCCAGTGGAATAAAATGGTTTCAGTGGCAGATAACGTGTGTTGATCTTTAGTTGAAGATCCCTTTAGTCTCGCTGTCAGCTGAAGAAATTGGTCTTTGCTGTGCTTGATTTGGATTATGGGACGTTGGATGAGTTCTGGCCTGAATCGCAATCGTGAATCTGAGTGGTGATATGACTTAGAAAATTAATTGACTCTGGATTGATTAAGGATTGATATGATTTGAGCTGGCTATCACAGCATGTCTTTCTGTAGAGCCAGTGACTGGGAAGGGATTACTGTGGGGGAGACAGTGCTTCCTAGTGTTGAGAACTGGTGATATTATTTAATTACTAGTAAAAAAAGGCCCGTTTCTGGAACGAATGAAACGGGCGCTAGCAAGGTTTTCCTGGGAGTGTGTATGTTTGAGAGAGAGAGTCAGAGTGAATGTGCGGGTGTGTGACAGAGTGAGACTGTCTGTGTGACAGTGTGTGTGTGAGAATGAGAGTGTGTGACAGGGCCCCCTCCCCTGTTCCTAATGCCCCTCACCCCGTTCCCTCCCCTCCTTTTCCTCCTCCTTCCCACACTTTGGGTTCCTTAAGGCTTTCAAAAGTCTATGTACCCCCGTGGCCCTAACACCCAGTATCCGGATACCCCACCGCTTTCCTCCTCACCCCTCCCCCAAGATGGAATACTTTCACGTCCTTCATTTTTTAAAAAAAAGTGTCCTATCTACCCTGTGTACAAATGCCCGGCATTCAGATTGTGTTCCTCTCGTAAATTTTCATTTCTTTCATTCATTCAGAACTTGCCCCCCTCCCCTGAACACTTTTGGTTCCTTCAGTCTTTTAAAACTCATTTGTATAGTTAAGATGGAAAAACTCATGATAGGGAGGATCTAAAGAAGGGGCTTATAAGTGGGATTAACTGAGGAAAGGATAGTATTGAGTAAAGCTGCCTCGGGGTTAATTAGAAAAAACAAAAAAGCAACCAACCAGTGGAGTGGGTGAAGGGTTTTCATATTGAAAATATATACACCGGAAAAGCAGGAGTGGACAACCTGCATGCAGCTCACCATTGAATTTTATGTGGCCTGCGAAATCATGGGAAGTAACACGGAAAATGACCCACACAAACATTATTTACCAGAGTTTTATTGTCTGTGGAAGCATTGAAGGATACAACTACAGAAGACTTGGTTGACAGTGTTAGCAACTGTTTTTACTTGCCTCTTCTTATAGACCTCTTTCTGACTCCGTCACACGGGGGACTAATAGTACCTATTTCATATATCAGGTTCTGTATAGTTTCTCTAACCTCCATTGTCACCCAATCATAAGGGGGTCTGTTCTGGGGTGGCATTAGGAGCCGTAATTGAAAACTAATTCCCATAATTACTGCTTTCTGTTTTTCTGGATCTAGGTATATTCTGGGCCATTTATGTTCCCACCTAAATCTTATTAAACATCTGTCTAAGTTTCTGCAAAGACTGAGTGTCACTCGTATGTGATCTACCTTGTAGACTAAATGTTAGGTAAAGAGAAGATAGAATCAATAAAAATAGAGACAGAGATAGGTTTAGATAGATAGGTACATTTTATTTCTTACCCAAACACAGGTCTTCAAGTTGATACAAATACAGACATCAGATTCTAATTTCAACCGCACAGGGCTTCGCCGTCTGACAGAAGCTTTGGAGAAGACTCTCTAACCAAGCCAAAATCTTCCTTCTTTTATACTCTATCCTCTCCATAGAAGTGAATGGTGAAATACCTAGCTAATATTTCGCATTTCTGAGAGCATACTTTCCCATGCTGTCTGCTGTCGGATGTGCCCACCTCCTTCCGTTCTCAGCTACTGCTAATTATCAACATGTTTTGGGAAGCGTTGAGATAACAGTTTCACATCTTCCGGCTGCAATACTTTTCATACCATCTCAATACCTTTCATACCATCTCATGAACTCTGTATTACCTCTGTATCATTGTATACCAAAACTAATAAGCTCCATTTTATTCATCTGATCTTTCATTACAGGTGCTATATTTGAATTAAAAATTGTACCAATTTGTGGCAGGACTCATTGTTCAGACCTGCTTTTTGCAGATTCTCAACTATTAAATCATTTCAGTACTTTTTAGCAGTTTAGGCTGTTTAAGGTATGTAAATTGACCCACCACTATTCCAGTGGATGGATCCCAAGCGGGGACACATATTAACTTACAGGAAATGCAAGTCCTTGCTCAGCCAGTCATAGATTCTTAAACCTAGCTGGTATTTTTACAGCCTGTGTCCTAAAATCTGGCCTTCCACCCTTCCAGTGGGCATCTTGCTGTAGTATAATTATACATTCCCCACTTGTCACCCCCTCTGAGGAGGGGTGACACAAAGCTCGTCAAGCTCGTCATCATCCATTCCAGAAGGTGGCAAGCTATCAAACGAGAGGGGGAGTTTTGGTCTTACAAATTGATAGAAGGTATGGTGCAAGACAAGAAACTTCATTCTTAGGTGGTATATTTTTGGGCATATGGAATTCCCTTTATATTACCCAAACCCTTGGGCCTTAATCTTGATGTTACCCCTCTTGAGGCGTACTCAAACCTGTAGTGAGAGAGGTTTTATGAATGGGACTAATCCATGAGCTCATTTACAAAATCCCATGAAGTATAGGTATACGGGTAATAGCAATTTCAGGTGGATCATACTAATAAACACTTTCAGGTCTTTCTATGACTTCTATTGTATCTAGTGCATAGTACATGGGGAGATAATCTAATGTATGTATCTCAGTGGTCCTCGGAAGGAATAGTGGTTTTGATTAAGCATTGTTATGGTGGCTCAACAAATATATGGTTAGTATTCAGATTGCAAGCTGTTTAAGGTTGTAGGTATTCAGAATCCTTAAACAGGTCGGAATTCCTGGACCTTACTATTACTCATCATTAGCATCCAATCATGAGCACTAATAAGTGGATAGCAAGTATGAGGTTGCCTCATACAGCAAAAATGGTCAATCCTAGGAAAATTTATATTAACCAAGGTCATGCATGGATCTTGACATATGCATAATGACCTGGAAGTATGGGAAGCATTGTATATATCCGTTACCCCACTTGGAGCTTAGTCAAACCTACAGAAAGACATGCAGCTCAAGTAAGCCTACACCAAAGTTAAACAATTGCATAACAGGTTGATACTAACAGAGTTTACATCTACATTATGATATCTTAGCCAGTATTAGGGTTTGATGTTACCCTTGTATCTGAACAATATCAATTTCAATTTAAATTACATAAACAGAAATAACGGGGAAACTCGTGGAAAAACATTTAGAACAATAAAGGAAATAAAACCTTTTCAATATCTAGACAGGACTGCTGCTAAACTGAAAATAAAACATAATATGAATCTATAATGTCCATAAACAGCAACAGTAGTTCTCAAATTAAGTATCAGTTCTAAATTCTCTTTCATCGATCATGGTTGAGGCGGTGGAAGCGTTGAAGAATCTGGACGAAGATCTGGAAGATCTAACAGGGCTGGGTTTTCAGGCTGGCTTGCTGAAGGAAGTTGCCGGTCTTGAGATGTAACATCTGGTTCTGCGGCTGAGTAAACTTGTGGTCCAGTAGTTTGCAAGGTGTAAAGATTATTGCCACAACCTTGGGGGATCTAACATCATTTGGACCTGGATAGATCTTGAAGACGTACTTATGGTGTACAAATTGGGATCTTTCCATGTCTTTATTCTACCATCAACTTAAAATTAAATAAAAAAAAATTGGAATTGGGATTTGGAATTGGGATTTGCATAATATATCCCCACTTCTGGCTTGCATAATGTGCGAGACAGATTGGTAATTTTTAGAAAGACATGATCAAATAACAATGGTAAAGTATATGGAACAAAAGAGAAAAACAATTAAAATTTAGAGATGATGGTAAATGTTCAATTATTGATGTATGGAGGGCAATGCGTCGCCATTTATCGCCAATAGATATGGAATCTTCACCTACGATGACTACCATTCACCAAGGGTTGAGCCCTCAGCTGCAGGAGGCCAGCAGGACTTATAAGTTAGATGATTCAGAAAGAAGGGTAGATTAGCAAATAGTCATAGTCAAAGTTGCAGACCAATGTGCAGAAATTTAAAACTCATAACTAGTCCAGGTATTGGAAGTATCTTGTGGAATCACGGTCGCTGTCTGTTGTAATAGAGAGCTCATACATAAAGTGCCATGTATGTTCTGGAAAAGATGAGCCTGCAAAAATATTTAATATAGCAGAATATTTAAGAGCATAACCGAGAAGGTCTTAATTAAGGACTTCATTTGGACAAAAGAAAATTCTCATTGGAGAAGTTGGTGCTCCTTTTTCTTGCCAGAGGTCAGTTGCAGTAGAAGTACTAAACTGGAATAGAGGCGGTAGATCAGGAATTGGATTTGCAGTCTTCATTCAACCTACAGGACTTAATAAATTGAGATGAGATACGAGTAATGCCTAGTATTTAAATCTTAGTACAGGATCATTAGAAAGAAAAAATCAAAGAATGCATTGTTAGTTCCTTGGTGCACCAGTATGTGGAGTATAGACTCAATATATAATATCACAAATTACAAGTAGAAAACAAGTTTTCTCTGAAGAGTTGATGGTGCTGGCACAGGAAGTCAGCAGAGTTTGAGGAAACATTGTGGTCAAAGTCTGCTCTAGGAAAATACAGCCTTTAACATGATATTTTAAAAGATAGAGAAAAGGCAATATCAGAAAAGAAAGATGTAGAAACTATATATTTCTATGAGGCCTCCTCACGTGACCTTTACAAGGTTTAAATAGATCAAATGAGAAGGACAGTTACCTATAGTCCTCTGTAATAGTTCAGAGCCAATTTGGAAAATAAAAATTATATCAAATTCGAAAATGATCCTTTCTATGCTCTCACAATTTGGGCCCTAAATTATGATAGCATATCAAGATTCACATTCAGAGGGATAGCTAAAATAAGCTTATATATTCCCAGGAATCAATTTACAATTTAGAGTATATTTTAAATACAGAGGAGGAGCAGCTTTATAAGTAGGAAACAAGTAGAAGCATTTATTAAAATATTTTAGTAAAATTCAAAAATCAAGAATATAATAACAATTTTTATTAATGCAATAAATGCACAAATTGATCAGTAGGATATGTTCATATGATAAATGGAACAGCTTGTAAGCCTTCATTGTAAATTGAATTCTAAACAAAGAGTAGCAAGGATAACACAGAATCACAGAAAAACCCATTCAGTCATTAAAAATCTGAAACACGTAATGAATTCCTGCATCATATACTGAGTTCAAAGCATTTATAAAGATGAACTTTAGAGAAAATAAGAACTACAAAGGGTTAATCTTTATCATTCGGTCTTAAGGAAATCATGAAATAACGGTGCTTCCTGTGTCTAATTTGAGTTTACTGCTCACTACAAGCATTGGACATTATGGTGACTGAAGATAGGATTAAACATCAGACAAAAACTGTAAGTTCAAGTTTTCGTATTAAAACTTCATGCTGGTGGAATTGGTCTTCATAGAATTAATACTTCAGGAGAGGAAAAGGAGGAAGAGAAGGTCATTACTTTATCTGTTTTCCATAGGTACGGGTCTCAATAAAAAGGAAATTGGCAATTGTAGCTAGTCTCTTCTGAACATAACTTTAAAATAATAGCAAACTGAATTTCTTTAGTTCGGATTTACCAGTTAGTTGTGTTATGCAAGGGTTAATCTTGAAACCCTATTGAGAACCAGAAATGCTGGAACTCTGTCTTAAAACCATAAATCTTTAAGAGGCAGGGAAGGAAGTTTGAAAGTTGTAGATAAGACGTGAAAAGAAAAAATAAAACAGTTAATTCATTATTACGGAACACATCCCCAATAGAGAACCAGGAAGTGAACATCAGCACTAGTTATTTCAACCAACATCACAAAGAAACAGTGTTTTAGATGGCATATAATATAGAACCTTTCATAGGAAATATCTGAAACAATTATGCAATTTTCAAAGAACACATACACGGACATACACTTATAAAATTAAAACTAAAAAGTGCTTGTATTTCTAGTGAAAGCAATTTACCAGAAGTCAAAAACAATCAGGTATTTAACATCACGTCACAAATCAAACAAACATTGCTTAAATGAAATAATATACAATCCTGGAAAAAAAAAACATTCCTTTGAGATTTACTACCACTGCAGTTGATAGGCAATCTCTCAGAGTAACCTTAAAGCACTAATTTAAAACTAAAGAAATGATTCCTTAATAGCTAGCTGGTTTAATATATGCTATAGGAAAATGAACTAGATTAGCAATATATATATATATATATTGATTAGATCTAGAACCTAATACAAGGTCAGTGGTTCACAAGGCAGCTTCAAGGATAGCAAGGAGATCTAAAAATGATAATGTGCTAACAGTTTACAAAAACATGCAATGATTATCCTAATAGTAAAACATGCAGAGACATAACACAATCATACTCACGCATCTATTAATGTGCTCCAACAAAGGGATCCAAAATGAAAATTACTAATTAGCGGACAGCTCTATGCTTTAATCGCAAGTGACATTAGGAGAAAGCAATACAAAAACTGCAAACAGAAAATATGCCTAGAGAGAGACAGTACAAAAGTAAATAAATACGTAGTGTCAGCTATTATATATTTATACTACTCTATCCCAAATTAATAAATACTACTCCCCAGAGTGTGCTTCTAAAGACAGCTACAACTTGCCTGCCAACAACTTTTCCCGGTTATCGGCCATGGGCTACAACACCATGATAGAGCCCCCAAATAGGGACATTGCAAACACCCCCGAAAAGAACTCAAAAAACCTGCGAATAAGGTCCTCTGAGTCGAGGAGCAGCGGTCCAATGGGTTTCCGCTGATTAGCTACAACATAATCACCCCAATGAATCTTAAATGGTCTACAAACCCGTAGCGCTACAACGCAGTAAAATAAAAATTTTATAGGTTAGGCTCTCCCGCGTATACAACTAACCATTTCTAAACTTTTTGAATGCCCGAGTCAACCTGTACACAATCGCAACGAAAGTCGTTAGACGTCTCTTTATTAACCCCGCGGTCATCTGTACAAGTAACTCATAGGTGGGCAATACTGCCGAAACCGCAGGTCACTCCGAAAATGGAATGAAAGTCTGCTCTTACTAATTGAGATACCGTCATCCATTGAAGGATTCCCTTCAATGCATGTAAGTCCCAGACATCGGTATCAAAGTTAATTGCATGACACTAGTACAATAAAGTAGAGAAAAAAAATATTAAGAAATAAAGGAAAAAAAGAAAAAAGGAAATAATAAATATCGCATGTTCCTAGAAAGAACCTCTGAAATCTAATCCAGAAGTAGCAAGCAAAAAAATTATTTTAAGGGGAAAAAAACATGTAAGCTCTTCGGGGAAGGTACTACCATAAAAAAGTCATTAGTTGGAACACATTAGTTAGAACAAAAAAATGTGAAAAATTACACGTTCATCATTCGCTAGACAATATGTTTTCCACTCAACAAACCACGAGAAGGAAACTCAAGAGCATTAAAGAGGACACAAGAAATTGAGTAAGGACGGGGCAAATAATAAAAATAAATTCATCCATACAGTTATACCTGTAGTACAACAGGAAAGTAATTTATATGTAAAGATAATAGTGGAGAAATAAAAAAAGTTGTGTAGCAATGACCATAAAATTAAAACACAAAACTTGAGCACAAGCGTAAAAGTCTGAAAAATATCTGACATGCAGAATATGGGGAAGTGGGTGGGACTTAGAGATTGATGGACAGGCATTGCGGACCATTAATCAAGCAGCTTTATATTCTCCCTAGTACCGGGGAGTAAAGGAATGAGCAATAAACAAACAAAATAAACATATAAAGTATACATTAAAAAAAGAAAGGAAACAGACTGTGGGGATAACCATATACTGTATGTTACTGAAACACCGATTTCAACAAAAGGCAAGAAAGGTATTGTAACATGTGTAGTCCAGAGCTGTACCCCTAGAATAAATGAAATAAAGGAAAATACATATTAAATGCTTTTGGGGCGGGTACCAGATAGATTGGAAGTAGCATCTAAACAGGAAAACATAAGAGAAGCATGTAATTCAATAAATTGTCAAACAGGACGCCAAGATCGTGGTGCAAAGATGACAAGTTAATAGCCATAAATATGACAAATTAATAAACCCGAATGCGATGGCAGGAAACTTCTGTGCCTAAACAGGTGAAAGGGGGAAAAAAACAAATTAAAGCATGTGATTCTTACACCAAGAACTTCCAATGATACGGCATAAAACATACATACTAGTCAGTGATTGGAATGATATGTGTAAATGATGACAAACAGAACAGCTGCAGCTTTTAAAAGTGAACTGTAGAGCCTCTTCTGCCAAAGCAGTGCTGGACTGATAAGGCAGCTAAAGTGGGCAAGCTTCCCAGACTCTCATGTCCTTGAGATAGTAAACTACAGCACTTGTTAGGGAAAACCTTTAAAAGCTACAGAAAGAAATGGCAGTTTCGGAAGCCTGGATAAGGATATTAAAAAAATGTGAGAAAAAGGGGTTTAGAACTTACACCTCTTCGAGCGAGTTTAAATAGATTTACAAAGGCAGATTCGAAGCCCAAGAGGGAGTATATATTTGACAGTTACTAGTAATGTAATAAGCTTTGTTCCGAAAAGAGAATCAAACCTCACAGCACATGGGACTGAGAAGGAAAAAGAAAAGTTTTCTAGGAAATCAAAAAATAAAATGATTTCTGGTTTGCACAAGAAGCTAAAAAGGTGTCTGTAAGGTATTAAGTTACCCCAATTGGTACCGTGCGGGCCACACCCTTATAAATTTTACACGGACCACAGACATATGGTGTAGGAGTCGGTAGAGCATCAGAGAGGAGGGCAGGGAGGATTATTGTGGCAGAAAAAGGGGGACAAGAACAAAATGTTGTGGAGGAAGGGATTCAGATTGGACTTAAGGAAAGAAAAATGGCTATGGGGGGTGGGGTGAGAGCACAGGACTGAGCAGCTGTGAAAAAGAGCAATCAGTTGAACTACGCAGCAAATAATAAAGAACAGGAAATGCGCTTCAGCAGTCCAAATCAGAGTGCAGAGACACACACGAAGATGCAAAAGAAAAAGAGCGGACACTCCTACTGACAAAAAAATGTGTGTAACAGCTGAAAGTTTCCCACAGGCATAAGGAGAAACAGAAATCAGAGGTTGTAATTCAGCGCTAAGAAAAAGAGCCAAGAAAAGTACAGAAAGAAGGGGGGCTGGGGTGTTAGAGGGGAAAGCATAGTGCAGAGGACTGAAAGAATACTTAGAGAGATAAGGGGAAAACAGCAGTTAGACGACGGTAATCAGCTACAAATCTGAACACCGTAATTGCTGTTTTCAGCAAAAAAAGGGGAGTTGTAGGAAGTCCAATAGAGAGAAAGAGGAGGAATAGTAAAAGGGACAGTCTCGAGACATTAAAAAAAACAAGATCTCGTGGATAGCAGTTTCAGCACAAGATCTAGTATAAGTGTAGGCAATAGCAGATGTGGAAAGGTGGGGGCTGTCTATCAGAACACAGGGTGGGATTGGAAGCAGAAAATGCGCAATCTCTAAGGATTGTTAAGCGAGAATTGCTAGCATAAAGACCAATCCAAAGATTTTGAACATTGAAATAAACATACAGCAAAACCCCAAATCGCAGTCGCCTGGATTCGTAGTTATGCACCAATCACACAACAAGCACAGTCTTGCGCACATCACGCAAATCAAAGAGATGGACAGGATAGGAGAAAGAAAAGAGGGTAAGAAAAACAGAACAGAATATTGAAAGACAGAAACGAAGGTTTGAACACAAATATTCAACCCCACTGCAGTAGTGCAGCGCAGGGCAGTAAGACAGTCAGGGAAGAAAGTAAAAAGACAGAAGAATAGAAGAGTATTTAAAGTAGGGGGGAAAACGGACAGAACATAGGTGCCCAATACCCCTCTAATGGCCAATGTCCTTGTGAGGCAGAAGGACAGAAAGTAGCGGTAGGGAGAGGCAGGTGAGTATGAGAGAAAAAAGAGAGAAGGAAAATAAAGTGACAGAGAGAAACAGAGAACATTTGAACGCACAAAATGAAGTATCCCCTCTTGCGTTCAAAAGAAGATAAAGAAGGTCAGCGAGTACTGTCAGCGTTCAGGGCTCACCACTGTTTTTACTTGCCTCTTCTTATAGACCTCTTTCTGACTCCGTCACACGGGGGACTAATAGTACCTATTTCATATATCAGGTTCTGTATAGTTTCTCTAACCTCCATTGTCACCCAATCATAAGGGGGTCTGTTCTGGGGTGGCATTAGGAGCCGTAATTGAAAACTAATTCCCATAATTACTGCTTTCTGTTTTTCTGGATCTAGGTATATTCTGGGCCATTTATGTTCCCACCTAAATCTTATTAAACATCTGTCTAAGTTTCTGCAAAGACTGAGTGTCACTCGTATGTGATCTACCTTGTAGACTAAATGTTAGGTAAAGAGAAGATAGAATCAATAAAAATAGAGACAGAGATAGGTTTAGATAGATAGGTACATTTTATTTCTTACCCAAACACAGGTCTTCAAGTTGATACAAATACAGACATCAGATTCTAATTTCAACCGCACAGGGCTTCGCCGTCTGACAGAAGCTTTGGAGAAGACTCTCTAACCAAGCCAAAATCTTCCTTCTTTTATACTCTATCCTCTCCATAGAAGTGAATGGTGAAATACCTAGCTAATATTTCGCATTTCTGAGAGCATACTTTCCCATGCTGTCTGCTGTCGGATGTGCCCACCTCCTTCCGTTCTCAGCTACTGCTAATTATCAACATGTTTTGGGAAGCGTTGAGATAACAGTTTCACATCTTCCGGCTGCAATACTTTTCATACCATCTCAATACCTTTCATACCATCTCATGAACTCTGTATTACCTCTGTATCATTGTATACCAAAACTAATAAGCTCCATTTTATTCATCTGATCTTTCATTACAGGTGCTATATTTGAATTAAAAATTGTACCAATTTGTGGCAGGACTCATTGTTCAGACCTGCTTTTTGCAGATTCTCAACTATTAAATCATTTCAGTACTTTTTAGCAGTTTAGGCTGTTTAAGGTATGTAAATTGACCCACCACTATTCCAGTGGATGGATCCCAAGCGGGGACACATATTAACTTACAGGAAATGCAAGTCCTTGCTCAGCCAGTCATAGATTCTTAAACCTAGCTGGTATTTTTACAGCCTGTGTCCTAAAATCTGGCCTTCCACCCTTCCGGTGGGCATCTTGCTGTAGTATAATTATACACAACTGTTGGGAAGGACAGAAGTATATATGGTAATAGACCATTCTGGTAACAATTTATGTTCATTCAGTCATCACATTAAGTTTTGTTGGCAGTGAATTATTGGATATGGCGTATTTGTTAATTGTCTGCGTGTGGTCTTCCTGGGATAGTACTGACATTCATGCAGCCCTCTGTGTATAAAGGTTGCCCACCCCTGAATTAAGGATTTCTCCCTGTTACCAAAGTGGATGGGAGGGATCAGTAGAGAATAGATATATCCACCAGGAGTGTGTGCAAGCCAAAAATATTCTGGAATCTTTAATTTTATTTAAGTGTTTAAATTTCTTTTGGTCATTTTGGGGCAATGTTATCAATAATGTTTGCTACTGTGCACTAGTGAGCTCTTCAGTAGTGCACCTCGATCAGGTGTGCTCTGTTGTGCACTATCTTTATGTTTATTTTTGGTGCTTGATATACTGCAATCAGAAGTGGAGCCAGGTTGACGGCGCAGGGGGAGCGAAAGCAGCGCGAGAGCAAACTTCCGCCGGTGCATATGTTCAATGCAACACATTGAGAAAAAAATAGGCCCTGGCAGAACTCCATTTGGGGGAGCGTCCGCTCCCCTGGTGCCCTACGCCACTGACTGCAATATCTGACTCACTGGAATGCTCATTATTTGATGACATGGGGAAACAACCCAACATTTTGGGTTCTTTCCTATAATTTTGGGTTAAAAAGGTTATAAAAATAGCATGGAAAATGTTGTTGACAATTCCCATATTGTTTCAAAAAACTGAATATTCCTAGTAACCACTGTATAACAAGGTAAGCTAATATGGAATTAAACTGAAGACAATGACTTCTTTAGGTTGGTGAATCAAAATCCTGCCACCCAATATTCAAAAGTGTTTAACCGGGCAGGAGAGGCTGTTGCCTAGTTAAACCCCATTGAGCAACCCAGTACCTAATATTCAGTTCAGTTAACCGATTTATTTAATTTGTGATTTATCCCAGTATGGCAATTCTTCTGTTTCTTCATCTTGTTTTTATTCTTTAGAATTTGTTTGCTACAGATTTGGCAGTGGCTTGTCATCTTCGGAAAACCAAAATACGAAAGTGCAAAACCCTTACGGGAGAAACTACACTGGCTACCACTCAAGGAACGCATCACTTTTAAAGTATGCACCTTAGTCCACAAAATCATTCACGGTGAAGCCCCTGCATACATGTCCGACCTAATTGACCTGCCACCCAGAAACGCTAAAAGATCGTCCCGAACCTTCCTCAATCTCCATTTCCCTAAGTGCAAAGGCATAAAATACAAAGCACTGCATGGATCGACTTTCACATACATGAGCACACAATACTGGAATACACTACCCCACAGCCTGAAAATGACCTACGAACTGACCGACTTCCGCAAACTACTAAAGACTTATCTCTTCGAGAAAATCTACGGCAAGGATCAAAACACATAAAGCCCATACAATCCCATAGACGCGCACCAATACACTCTCTGAACCTCAACTCCCGCGCCTAAACCCTACCTACTGACCAAATTTGTCAGACCTCCCTATTCCCTCGATTATGTTTCCCCCCTCTCAACTCACCCCTGTTATAATCCACTATTCGATCCCCTAAGAATATCTTGAACTTACTCTGTCTTATATAATTCTTCACAATGTAACCCATAATTGTACTGCAACCAACTGCACTTCCATTTTTACAATGTATTGTAAGCCACACTGAGCCCGCAAATAGGTGGGAAAATGTGGGATACAAATGCAAATAAATAAATAAAATAAAAAATCCACTTTGAGCTGCACTGAGCCAGAAAAGATGGAACACAAGTTAAAATTAAAATGTCATCTGTTACCAACAGGCCAGCAACAAATCAGCTCATCAGAAAGCTGCCTAGACATGTTGGCTCTTCCTTTTCTACAGTGGAAAACATATTACTCAGTTACTGATTTCCAGGGACACTGTTAGGATAAAATGAGAATCTACAGTTCTCGAATGATGATTGCCATTTGCTGCTTGCTTCTTCAGTACGCCTTGCATTTTGCTTATGTTTTTTTTTCTGTTTTCAAAACTTTGTTTTTATTAGAAGTGTTATTTTTTTTGCATGCCATACTGCAGGGGCTGATGTGTATGTAAAACCAATTATATGTATGCTACAGCAGCAAAGATATGGGATATGTCACATTCAGGAGCAGTTTAAAAAGAACTGATTCATCATGACAACTCAGTTCCATTCTTTCAATTTGCGCATTTTTGCTGTCCTATGACCACTACGAAGAAATGTGATGATGTGGTGATTTTGTAATCTGTATATAAGAAACTTTGCAATTCTATTCATGCATGTGTGGTTAGCAATTTTATAACAAGGTGTCTATATGAGAAGCCCCAAAGGATGCCCACTAAGCCTCTTTGTAAAGCCTCTTTATAAAGCCAATGTAGGCCTCTATGGGGCTCATTTTTGAAAGAAAAACATGTTTAAAAAGTTGCATAAACTGGCAGATGATCATTTTTCTTGACATAATGTACAAATAGGTATTGTTGAAACCCATTTTCCAGACTTTTTTCTATACTGTTTTTCCGTAGTGCATCCAGATTTCAAAGGGACATGTCGGGGGCATGATAAGGGTGGGATTTGGGCATTTCTATGACTTGGGAGGAGGAGTGGCTTTGATTTCGACAACCTGGGTTCAATTCCCATTGCAGCTCCTTGTGACCTTGGGCAAGTCACTTAACATTTCATTGCTTCAGGTACAAAACTTAAATTGTGAACCCTCTAGGGACAGAGAAAGTACTTGCATATAATGTATACAGTGCTGTGTACATCTAGTAGCACTATAGAAATGATTAGTAGTAATACTTGGATGTTTTTCAGCCATAATGGAACAAAACGAAAATGTCCAGGACTAAAACTAAGAGGTTTTGAGCAAGATATGTTTTAATAATGACCAAGTCACAAAAAAGTGCTCTAAATAATGAAATGACCAATGAAGGAATAAAGGAATGATGCTCCTTCTTCCCCCAGTGGTAACTGACTCCTTCCTTCCCCCCACCCCCAAAATGTGAAAGAAACAGAATACACCAGCCTCTATGACAGCGTCAAATGTTATAGCCAGTCCTATTAGAGCAGCTTGCAGGTTCTTGGAGTAGCCTTTGGTTGGTGCAGTGCACTATGGAGAAGGGGACCCAGGCCAATAGTCCACTTTGTTATACTTGTGGTGGAAAGTGTGAGCCCTCCAAAATCCACCAAAAACCTATTGTACCCACACATAGGTGACACCTGCAGCCATAACGACTATTGTAATGGTGTACAGGTGGGTACAGTAGGCTTTTGGTGGGTTTTAGAGGGCTCACTATACAATACAAGGGAGCAATGGTGAGATGTGCACCTGGGAGTTTTTAGGTGAAGTCCATTGTAGTGCCCCCTGGGGTGCCCTACTGCTCTGCTGGGATGTCTGTGTGGCCAGTGTACTAAGAATGCCTGCTCTCCCTTTCACTTAGATTGTTTTTTAGCACGTGGCCATTTTTGAAAATAAAAGATACATGTTTTGCTGTTTCAAAAATTGCTATATTCACTATTTGGATTCTGGACTTTTTGAGCAAAACATCCAAAGTCGAACTTAGACGTCATATCAAAAATGCCCCGTCACGCGTCTTTATAAAATAAACTCCCATAATGACCCCCCAGAAGTGCACAAATGCTCTTGTACAAATTTGCATCTGCTCCAGAGAAGGTGTAAATGTGTATGTGTATTCTGTAGACTCCATTTTATAACACAATGCCTATTTGAGAAATCCATAAAGGTGCTATTTTAAGCCTGATTTATAAAGACAACATATCTATGTGTTTTTATAAAATAGGCTTCCAGATCCAATCCCACAAGCATACAGTTGCCCGTGTACAGTTTGACACATACTCCATATAAGGCGTAAAAGAGCAATTCTATAGGATGTCTCTGTGCGAGGGGCTTGCATTAACTAGAATCGCCAATGTTATTGTTGGGGGAGGGTGGGAGGGGGAGTAGAAGTAGTATTTCACCACATTTTAATTTTTTTATTCAGGTTGGGAAGATGAATAGTGAATAGAATTGAGAGAAACAAGTTGTTTTAGAAGCACATGAGCAGAACAAGTGACTAGAAACAGCTGTAATCAGCCAGTTAAAGAAAACAGTACTCTTATTTCGCAGAACACTGTATACTTTAGGTATTATCATGGCAAACAAAGACTTCAAATTTCTTGTTCTCAGGGTTCTTGTAAATATCCCTTTCCAGTTCTCTAAAAGGAACATAAACCTTGCAGGTACCTCAGTTGTCAGTCCCCAAAGCTCCCTCCTTAGTCAGTGTTCTTAAGGCACTCTAGTCAAATGTGTATCTCATGTTGTTACTTAAGCTCAGTTAAACTAGTGTTCTGGTACAGGCTTAGGTCTCACTGCTGGGCACCTCTTTTTTTTTTTTGGCACTGTGGAAGTCCTGGTTAGATGAATGCCTTGGGGTTCAGTGATGAGTCACTGCTCCTAAACTGTAGGCCAAACTCACTTTCTCATACCTCAGCACATTTGCCTACAATATTAACACCCCTGTCCACAATAACCAAGCAACACACTTGTTAAGAAAAGTGACCAGGATAAGCAACAAAATATAGAAAATAATTCAAGGAAAACAAAAACCATCACCCACTAAACACCACAAAATAAGGAGGGGGGGGGGGGGGAAGCTAATAAAAAAAAAGCTACCAAGAAAAATAAGTTGCAAATTCAAAAAGAAGGCAGGTGGATTAACTACTTCTCAGGTATCTCTGTATGTAAACATTAATATCTGCAGACTCAGAGCAGGGATTACCTGAACCACAGATTGATTAGTAGCCAAAAATGCAGTCAACTGTGCAGATTCAAAAAACGATGTACTTCACAGATTTATATTTAACAATGCATTTGAATGGAAATTGAAAAAGAAAAGGGTTTCCATCTAAAGTACACCAGGATGCAACAAAAGAAATTCTCTTTGATATTTCTGTCTCTTTAGTGGCATCTGAAAATATCCTGAGCGTGCAGTTATAAATAATTCTTCCTTATAGTTAAAGAAGACTCATAGCAACCAGTCTATGTTAGACTTCAGTGCAAAGGAGACTACTGAAGTAGTTTTGCGTACAGGGCTGCAGGTGTAGTTCTGCTATAGAAATGATAGGTAATAGTAGTAGATGTTGCTAAATCCATATCAGATGATTCCAAAATATCAGAAATATCTAACAAAGGCAGTCAATAGAAATCAAACAAAATAAAACATGGAAAAGAAAATAAGATGATACCTTTTTTATTGGACATAACTTAATACATTTCTTGATTAGCTTTCGAAGGTTGCCCTTCGGAATTCCGATCTGAGGAAGAAGGGCAACCTTCGAAAGCTAATCAAGAAATGTATTAAGTTATGTCCAATAAAAAAGGTATCATCTTATTTTCTTTTCCATGTTTTATTTTGTTTGATTTCTATTGATAACCTTAAGAGTGGACTAACACGGCTACCACACTCCTCTACTTAACAAAGGCAGAAAATTGGATTGAAGGTAGTATTATGTTGTGGATTGGGAACTGGTTAAAAGATAGAAAACAGCGAGAAGGGTTAAATGACCAATTCTCTCAATGAAGGAAGGTGAATAGTGGAGTGCCACAAGGATCTGTACTGGGACTGATGATTTTTAACATTCATAGCATTAGTGAAGGAGAAAGAGAGTTTTTTATACAATTCGTTTTTCTCATACATTCATGAGTTTTTGCGCATGGTTTTTTTTTCTCTCTTTTTCTCTCTCACCGGAACCAATGATATTACTACTACTACTACTTAACATTTCTAAAGCGCTACTAGGGTTACGCAGCGCTGTACAATTTAACATGGAAGGACAGTCCCTGCTCAAGGAGCTTACAATCTAAAAGACAGGTGTACAATCTAAAGACAAGTGTACAATCTAAAAGACAAGTGTAGAGTCAATCTGATAGGGCATACTATATTTCTCGAGAGGTTAGGTGCCAAACGCAGCATTGAAGAGGTGAGTTTTAAGCAGAGATTTGAAGATGGGTAGGGAGGGGGCTTGGCGTAAGGGTTGAGGAAGATAGTTCCAGGCATAGGGTGAGGCAAGGCAGAATGAGCGGAGCCTGGAGTTGGCAGTGGTGGAGAAGGGTACTAAAAGGAGGGATTTGTCCTGTGAGCGGAGGTTACGGGCGGGAACATAGGGGGAGATGAGGGTAGAGAGGTAGTGAGGAGCCGCAGACCGGGTGCATTTGTAGGTAAGGAGTAGAAGCTTGAATTGTATGCGGTATCTGATCGGAAGCCAGTGAAGTGACTTGAGGAGAGGGGTGATATGAGTATATCGGTTCTGGCGGAATGTAAGATGTGCGGCAGCGTTCTGAATGGATTGAAGGGGGGATAGATGGCTAAGTGGGAGGCCGGTGAGGAGTAAGTTGCAGTAGTCAAGGCGAGAGGTAATGAGAGCGTGGACGAGAGTTCGTGTGGTGTGCTCAGAGAGGAAAGAGCGAATTTTGCTGATGTTGAAGAGGAAGAAACAACAGGTCTTGGCAGTCTGTTGGATATGCGCAGAGAAGGAGAGGGAGGAGTCGAAGATGACTCCGAGGTTGCGGGCAGATGGGACGGGGAGGATGAGGGTGTTATCAACTGAGATAGAGAGTGGAGGAAGAGGAGAAGTGGGTTTAGGTGGAAAGACGAGGAGCTCGGTTTTGGACATGTTCAGCTTCAGGTGGCGGTTGGACATCCAGGCAACCGCCTGAATACAATAGTGGATTTAGCAATATTTGCAGTGTTTTCCCTATTAGGAGCTCTGAGGTTCCCTGTTGGTTAATTTGCAAGCAAGGATCTTTGTGATTGATTCTTTGAATTACAAGGAGAGACACCTGCAAAACTTTAGTTTCAAACCTTATTTGAGATTTAGAATTTACATTGATACTGTTTGAAATTCCCTGTTTAAATATAGAGTTTTAACATATTTATAAATGATCTGGACATGGGAATGACAAGTGAGGTGATCAACTTTGCAGATGACATAAAATTTTCAAAGTTATTAAATCACATGTGGGTTGTATGAAATTGTGGGGGGGGGGGGGGGGGGGAGGGAAGGGGAATGGGACTTGATATATCGCCTTTCTGTGGTTTACATAGTATATACAGGAACTTATTGAATCCCAGTTCCCCAGGATTAAAGTCCGCTGCACTAACTAATTAAGGAGGACCTTAAGAGGCTGGGAGACTGGACATTCAAATAAATGAAATTTAGGGGTCCTTTTACTAAGCTGAGGTAAAACATGGCCTGTGGTAGTGTGAGCAGGTCTTTTGGGCATGCACTGGGCCATTTTTTTACTGCATCTAGGAAAAAGGGCCTTTTTTAAAGGGACTGGAAAATGGACGTGCGCTAAAATTGAAACCAGCGTGCGTCCATTTTTGGCCTGATACCTTACCACCATGCATTGACCTAGCGGTAAGGGCTCACGCGCTACACACCACCGTGGTCAGCATGTGGCAACAGCTGAGTAACGCCGGAAACACCATGTGGGGTAAGAAATTTAAAAAAAAAAATTGTCCTGGCATTATAGGCACGTGCCAAAGTTGAAATTACCACCAGGAGGGCGTGCTGACCTGGTGGTAGTCTCATTTTGGCATGTGATGCATGTGTGTAGAGCCTACCACACTTTTGTGAAAGGGCCTCTTAATGAGGACATGTGCAAAGTGATGCACATTGGGAAAAATATTCCAAATTATAGTTACATGATGCAAGGCTCTACATTATTTATTTATGTTTAGGTTTTGCTCACACCTTTTTCAGTAGTAGCTCAAGGTGAGTTACATTCAGGTACACTAGGTAGTTCCCTGTCCCAGGAGGGCTCATAAACTAAGGGCCATATTTACTAAGCTGTGCTGTAGGTACTCCAGCTTGTGCTAAAAATGCTAATGCACCTTAGCAAACAGGGCTCTTAAGTTTGTATCTGAGGCAATGGAGGGTTAAGTGACTTGCCCAAGATCATAAGAAGCAGTGGTATGATTTGAACCGGCCACCTCTGGAGGTCAAGACCAATACTCTAACCACTAGCCAATCCTCTGTGCTTTGGGAGTCATCACTGAGAAAAATGATTTAGGGGTCATTGTGGACAATATATTGGCCAAATAAGCAAAGAATATGTTAGAAATTATTGAGGATGGAATAGAGAATATCATAATGCCTCTGGTGAGACTGCATCTTGAATATTGTGTGCAATTCTGGTTGCTGCATCTCAAAAAAGATGTAGTGGAACTGGAAAATGTATAAAGAAGGGTGACCAAAATGATTAAGGGGATGGAATGACTCTCAAATGAGGAAAGCTAAAGAAGTTAGAACTTTTTAGCTTGGAAAAGAGATGGCTGAGGGGGGATATGATAGAGGTTTATAGAATCCTGAATGGAGAAGAACAGGTAATCCTCAATTGATGGTTTACTCTATATTAAAGTAGAAAGACTAGGGGTAACTCCATAAAATTACACGGTAGCACTTTAAAAGAAATAGGAGAAAATATATTTTTCATTCAATTCATTGCCAGAGCATGTGGTAAAAGCAATTAATATAGCTGGATTTTACAACAAGCTTGCACAAATTCCTGGAGGAAAAATCCATCAACTGTTACCAATGTTGACCTGGGGAAAATCACTGCTTGTCCCTGAGGTTAAGTAGCATGAAATTTTGCTATTTTTTGGGGGACTCTGCCAGATGCTTGTTATCTAGTCTGGCCACTGTTGGAAACAGGATACTGGGCTAGGTGGACCTTTGGTATGACTCAGTATAGCAAATCTTATGTTTTTATGACCAAGTTTCAGTAGAGACACCACCAACTGCTTCCAAGCCACAGACAAACCATTTATTTGTACCATCGGAGCAGTGGCATAGCTACATGGGGCCGGGGGGCCTGGGCCCCCATAGATTTGGCCCTGGAGCCCCCTGCTCACGACCCTCTCGACCCCCCCCCTCCCGCCGTCGCCTGCCTTTGCTGGCGGGGGACCCCAACCCCCACCAGCCGAGCTCCTCTTCTTCCCGCAAAAGGGTTCCTTCTGTTTCTAACGTCCTGCATGTGCAGGACGTCAGAAACAGAAGGAAACCTTTTGCGGGAAGAAAAGGACCTCGACTGGCGGGGGTTGAGGTCCCCCACCAGCAAAGGTAGGTGACGGCGGGTTGGCAGCAGGAGGGGACATCGAGAGGGTCATCGGCGGGGGGGGGGGGCAAAGTTGGCGATGGCGGTGATGGCGGCAGCGGCAGGGTCAGCAATGGCGGGGGGGTCGGCGGCGCCGGGGGGTCGGTTAAAATGTGCCCCCTCACCTTGGGCTCTGGACCCCCTCCCGCCGAAGTCTGGCTATGCCCCTGGCGATAAGGGCTCCTGCAGTAACCTGGTGGTAATCGGGCAGCGAGCGGCGATGCCTGATTATCGCCAGGTTACCACTGTGCAAGCCATTTCCAAGGGTTTTATTTTTCCCCCAGAAATGGCGAATGCTCGAGGCAAAACTACCGCCGGCGGCTACATTGGGCCAGTGGAAGTCCTGATTTAGCATTCGGTAAGCCCGCGTTGGGCTTACCCACGCTTTGTAAAACACCACCTGAGCTTGTTAGTAGTGGTATTTAGCGGCACTAATTGGTTAACTGTTGCTGAATATTAGGTGCCGGGTCACTTAGTGGGGTTTAACCAGGCAGGAAGCAAAGGAGAACTGGAAACCACCTCTATGGAAACATAAAGGCAATGAAACAAAGTAGAGGAGACAACAAGAGTTACAGCTGTGGGGGGATATGCAAAAAAAAAAAAAATCCCACACAGGTAACTGTCCAGAAGAAAACCTTTATTTGCACTTGTGTATGGGATTTTTTTTTTTTTTGCATATCCCCCCACAGCTGTAACTCTTGTTGTCTCCTCTACTTTGTTTTATTGCTTTAACCAGGCAGGATCGTCTCCTGCCTGGTTAAACCCTTCAGAATATTGAACCCATTTTATTTTAGTAGAGTCTCTAGGAGTCACTGCTTGAGCTCCATAGGATTAGATTTACCACCTTCCAGTTCCCAACATATGAATCACAAGCCCTCTACTTATTTTCCAGATCATAAATTCTCACTGCGTGGCCATTCATCTGAGGGGTTAAGGTTTGCTCCAGCTCCAAAATAGGTTGTCAAATTGTCTCTAAGATAAAATGTGCAGGGCAGTGAAGAGAAAAATGAAACTGAGCTGCATTTGAGGATAACCGAATTGAGTCCTCAGTAGTGCTGCACTTGCTGCAGGCACAGGGGCTCTACCCTTCACAGATCCAGCACCATTTCTCCCAGTCCCTGAATGCAGATTCTCACTACTCAATGAATCCACTTGGATTTCTTCACCAATCCCTTCAGTATGCTTTTGGCTCAAAAGTTTCTATTATTTTAAAGATCCAACTAAGCAGGAAACTTGCAGTGCTTGTGGCCACTGTCCTTTCTGTTGGGGCTCTGGGGGGGGGGGGGGGGGGGGGTCTCTGCAACTCACCTGCGCTCTGTGGCACTGACACAGTTGCCTGCCTCTCCTTGGATTTCAAGGGTGGCTGCTCCTTCTCTGCTGGCAGTCTTTGTCACTGTTGCAGTGAGTTTAGTATTCTGCTCGGTTCAGCTCTGAACTGCAATTCTTCACTGGGCTCTGTACAGGTTGGCTCCCCCCCTCCCTCCCAATTTGGATTCCCGGACTGTCTTCTGGCACTGTGGTCTAGTTCCTTCTCCCTCCTGCACTTCACAGGTACTGCTCCTCTTCAGACACTTTCCTGAGGCTGCTTCACCTTATACTGATACACACAACCTTCTCTGCTGATCTTGCATGGCTGTTTGTTTTCTCACTGTTTCTGTTCTCTCTTTATTTCCTTCTCTGGTTGAAATCTGTGTTTCCTCTTCTCTGTTCTGTTCTTCTGTCTTCCTCTGTCTCTGGCCTGTTCCCTTTATGCTTTCACTGCCTTTTGAGATGGGAGGGTGATGAAGGGGGCTCCTTATCTGCTGGCTGTTCGTGGGCTTCAGTTGACCCTGTTGCACTTGCTTTCCAGTAAAGCAAGCAAGTGTGAAAATTACCATGAACAGCAGGGTGTGGTTAACAAGAGCTGTAAAGGACTGGGTTTTTTTTTCCTGCTTATTTGAAATGTATTTTCCTGTGATTTACCTTAAGTGTATACATGTGTTTATGTTGCTGAAATAATAAAAAATTAAAAAAAACATGATATATTAGATATTAGCTATTTCGCCTTGATACAGACTAGTTTTAAAGACAGCACAAAATGAACACAACACAAGAAAATTACCAGCAAGGTATTCTTGGCAAAGACTGCCAAATCCTATATAATAATTCTCACCTCCAACATTCTAATGTGCCTGGGAACGTGGCTCCCTCGGAGGTGGTCTGCTAGGCAGTTTAGAATGCACTGACGTCAGTGATGTCACTGACAGCTGATTCCAAGGCAAGGGGAGGAGTAGGGAAACATGTGGAGCGTGTTTCACTACTCCTCCCCCTGTCTGGGAAACAGCTGTCAGTGCCCGCCCTCGACGCATCACCCAAGCCCCTTCGCCCCGGCGCATCACCCAAGACCCTCCCCCCGGCGCATCACCAAAGCCCCTACCCCCCCCCTCTCGGGCACATCAACTCCCTCGCCACCCACAGCCGCCTATACTAACGCTGTCCGGCCGCTGCTGCTTCTCTTGTGGAGCAGCAGTGGCCGGTACAAAAAGAAAAAAGCCAAAAAAAGATTTTTTTTAACCTGAAACGCGGCTTTGTAGACAGTCATCTCTGCAGTCGCGCCTCCTCTCCCCTCCACGTCACTGCCCCTGCAGGAAGACCCCAGAGGAGCGCAGCGACGTCAGAGGGGAGAGGAGGAGCGGCTGCAGAGATGACAGCCATTGCCAGATGGCTGTCTACGGAGCCGTGTTTCAGGTTTAAAATCTTTTTTTGGCTTTTTTCTTTTTGTACCGGCTGCTGCTGCTCAACAGGAGACACAGCAGTGGCCGGACAGCGTTAGTATTGGCGGCTGCGGGTGGCGAGGGGGTTGATGTGCCCGAGGGGGGGTAGGGGCTTGGGTGATGCGCTGGGGGGGTAGGGGTTTGGGTGATGCGCCGAGAGGGGAGGGGAGGGTCGCTGGACATGGGTGGCTGGAGGGGGCAGGGGGAGGGGAGGGTCGCTGGACATGGGTGGCTGCAGGGGGAGAGGAGGGTCGCTGGACATGGATGGCTGGAGGGGGGCAGGGGGAGGGGAGGGTCGCTGGATATGGGTGGCTGCAGGGGGAGAGGAGGGTCGCTGGACATGGATGGCTGCAGGGGGGCAGGGAAGAGGGAGGTGGGGAGGGGGTCCTGAGACCAGATGGGTGGCTGCAGGGGAGACAGAAAGGACGCTGCAGGGGGGGCAGGGGGAGAGGAGTGTCTCTGGACATGGGTGGCTGCAGGGGGGGCAGGGAAGAGAAGTGAGTCGTTGGAAATGGCTGGCTACAGGGGGGCAAGGGGAAAGGAGACGAGGGTCGTTGGACATGGGTGGCTACAGGGGGGCAGGGGAGAGGAGGGTCGCTGGACATGGGTAGCTGCAGGGGAGAGAGGTGGGTCGCTGGACATGGGTGGCTACAGGGGGCAAGGGGAAAGGAGACGAGGGTCATTGGACATGGGTGGCTGCAGGGGGGCAGGGGGAGAGGAGAGTCGCTGGACATGGGTGGCTGCAGGGGTAGCAGGGGAGAGAGGAGGGCCGCTGCACATGCATGGCTGCAGGGGCAGAGGAGGGTTGGTGGGCAGGGGGTCCTAAGACCAGATGAGTGGCTGCAGGGGGGGGCAGGGGAGACAGGAAGGACGCTGCGGGGGGGGGGGATTACCTTGCTAGCGCCCGTTTCATTGCCTACCGAAACGGGCCTTTTATACTACAAAAAAGAATTTCCCTTAGTTGACAGACTACCCTGCTTGGTGCATTCTAGGGTGCACCGGGAGGAGTCAGGTGCTGTCATTTTCCAAGATGGCAGTGCCAGAGGCAGGAGTTGATATCCTTCTTGCCTTTTCAAGATATGCTTGGGGGGGGGGGGGGGCTGGGGATTTTGGAATGCCACTAGGCATCTGGGACGTCTTGTATGCCAGAGCACGAAGATTGGGTCAGGGGTAAGGCTTGCTAGACTACCAGGGATTTTTTTTTAATTTCAGGTTGGGGGGGGGGGGGGTCAGATGGGGAGGCACTAGACTACCACAGATGTTTTAAATTCAGGGGCAAAAGGTTGGGTTGTGGGCAGGGAGAAGGGTTGCCCTACTACTATTAGGGAATATGTTTTTTAAAATAGGGGGAGGTGGGGTTGGGTCAAGATGCAGGGAATAATGGGGTTAGGGGGATGCAGAGCACCAGTGACTTCAAGGAGAAAATTATACAATTACGACTTAAAATACCCACCAGCCCTATTGAATACGCCACACTCCTAAACTGCCTAGACCCAGAAAACGGAATATATCCAGCAGACAGGATCTGTACCGAATTCGAATTACTGTCAGAGGACCTCATCTCTAAAACGCTCAAAAGATTCGCCAAATCCCAATGCAAACTAGATATCTGCCCAAACAACCTCATGAAATCAGCTGCTCAACAATTCATAATAGACCTAACGAACCACGTGAACTTCATGCTACAAAACGGACTTTTCCCAAAGGAAAAAGGAAAAATTTTACTCACCCCAATACCCAAAGCCACAAAGAAAAATGCAAGCGAAATAACTAACTACAGACCAGTAGCATCTATACCACTAATATATAACATAGTAACATAGTAGATGACGGCAGAAAAAGACCTGCATGGTCCATCTAGTCTGCCCACGATAAACTCATGTGTATACCTTACCTTGATTTGTACCTGTCTTTTTCAGGGCACAGACCGTATAAGTCTGTCCAGCAGTATTTCCCGCCTCCCAACCACCAGTCCCGCCTCCCATCACCGGCTCTGGCACAGACCCCGTATAAGTCTGCCCTCCCCTATCCTAGCCTCTCAACCACCAACCCCTCTTCCCCCCGCCACCCAATTTCAGCTAAGCTTCTGTGGATCCATTCCTTCTGCACAGGATTCCTTTATGCCTATCCCACGCATGTTTGAATTCCGTTACCGTTTTCATGTCCACCACCTCCCGCGGGAGGGCATTCCAAGCGTTCACCACCCTCTCCGTGAAGAAATACTTCCTGACATCTTTCCTGAGTCTGCCCCCCTTCAATCTCATTTCATGTCCTCTCGTTCTACCGCCTTCCCATCTCTGGAAAAGATTAGTTTGCGGATTAATACCTTTCAAATTTTTGAACGTCTGTATCATATCACCCCTGTTCCTCCTTTCCTCCAGAGTATATATGTTCAGGTCAGCAAGTCTCTCTTCATACGTCTTGGAACGCAACTCCCATACCATCCTCGTAGCTTTTCTTTGTACCGCTTCCATTTTTTTAACATCCTTCGCAAGGTACGGCCTCCAAAACTGAACACAATACTCCAGGTGGGGCCTCACCAACGTCTTATACAGGGGCATTAAAACCTCCTTTCTTCTGCTGGTTACACCTCTCTCTATACAGCCTAGCAACCTTCTCGCTACGGCCACCGCCTTGTCGCACTGTTTCATCGCCTTCAGGTCCTCAGATACTATCACCCCCAAGATCCCTCTCCCCGTCTGTGTCTATCAGGCTCTCCCCACCTAACACATACGCCTCCCTTGGATTTCTACTCCCTAAGTGCATCACTTTGCATTTCTTCGCATTGAATTTTAATTGCCAAACGTTAGACCATTCTTCCAGCTTCTTCAGATCTTTTTTCATGTTTTCCACTCCCTCTGGGGTGTCCACTCTGTTGCAAATCTTGGTGTCATCCGCAAAAATGCAGACTTTACCTTGTAACCCTTCGGCAATGTCACTCACAAATATATTGAACAGAATGGGCCCCAGCACCGATCCCTGAGGCACTCCACTACTCACCTTTCCCTCCTCCGAGCGAACTCCATTTACCACCACCCTCTGGCGTCTGCCTGTCAACCAGTTCCTAATCCAGTTCACCACTTCGGGTCCTATCTTCAGCCCTTCTAGTTTATTCAAGAGCCTCCTGTGGAGAACCGTGTCAAAAGCCTTGCTGAAATCTAAGTAGATGATGTCCATAGCACGTCCTTGATTTAATTCTCCTGTCACCCAGTCAAAGAATTCAATGAGATTCGTTTGGCACGATTTCCCTTTGGTGAAACCATGTTGTCTCGGATCTTGCAACTTATTGGCTTCCAGGAAATTCACTATCTTTTCCTTCAGCATGGCTTCCATTACTTTTCCAATTACCGAAGTGAGGCTTACCGGCCTGTAGTTTCCAGCTTCTTCCCTATCACCACTTTTGTGAAGAGGGACCACCTCCGCCGTTCTCCAATCCCTCGGAACCTCTCCCGTCTCCAAGGATTTATTAAACAAATCTTTGAGAGGACCCGCCAGAACCTCTCTGAGCTCCCTCAGTATTCTGGGTGGATCCCGTCCGGCCCCATGGCTTTGTCCACCTTTAGCTTTCCAAGTTGTTCATATACACTCTCTTCCGTGAATCGGTGCTCTATCCACTTCATTCTCAGGTGTACTTTTGCCAGTCCCTCTCGGTCCTTCCCCAGGAATTTCTTCAGTGAAAACAGAACAAAAGTATCTATTTAGCAAATTGGCTTTTTCCTCATCATTTTCTACATAGCGTTTTGCTGTATCTTTTAGTCTCACAATCCCCTTTTTAGTAAATATAACCAAATATAACCAAAATAACGAAGGAATGGTAACCAAACAACTCACAAACTATCTCAACAAGTTCTCAATACTGCATGATGCCCAATCAGGATTCCGGTCAAATCACAGCACAGAAACAGTATTAATTACCCTAATGACCAAATTTAAACAAATGATCGCAACCGGCACCAATATACTCCTCTTACAATTTGACATGTCGAGTGCCTTTGATATGGTTGACCACGGAATCCTATTACACATACTTGAATATTTTGGCATCGGAGGCAATGTCCTAAACTGGTTCAAGGGGTTCTTAACCTTACGCTCATATCAGGTCACATCAAACTCAACTACATCTGCTGCATGGACACCTGAGTGTGGAGTACCACAGGGATCCCCCCTCTCGTCAACTATTTTCAACCTAATGATGATCCCCTTGGCAAAACTTCTATCAAACCATAACCTTAACCCTTACATATATGCCGATGATGTAACGATTTATATTCCTTTCAAACAAGACATTAATGAAATCTCCAACGAAATCAACCAAAGTCTACACATCATGAACACCTGGGCAGATGCATTCTGATTGAAACTGAACGCAGAAAAAACTCAATGCCTCATACTTACCTCCCAATACAACATGAATAAATTTACCGCTATTAACACACCTAAACTAAATCTGCCAATCTCAGAAACTTTAAAAATCCTTGGAGTCACTATTGACCGCCACCTAACATTTGAGACTCACGCGAACAACACAACCCAAAAGATGTTCTACTCCATGTGGAAACTGAAAAGAATAAGACCATTCTTTCCAAGATCTGTCTTCCGCAGCCTAGTACAATCACTCGTACTCAGTCATCTGGATTACTGCAACTCACTATACGCAGGCTGCAAAGAGCAATTACTAAGGAAACTTCAAACAGCCCAGAATACAGCAGCCAGACTCATCTTCGGAAAACCAAAATACGAAAGTGCAAAACCCCTACGTGAGAAACTACACTGGCTCCCACTCAAGGAACTCATCACCTTTAAAGTATGCACCTTGGTTCACAAAATCATTCACGGTGAAGCCCCTGCATACATGTCTGATTTAATAGACCTGCCACCCAGAAACGCTAAAAGATCTTCCCAAACTTTCCTCAATCTCCACTTCCCTAAGTGCAAAGGCATAAAATACAAAGTACTGCATGCATCAACCTTCTCTTATATGAGCACGCGATTCTGGAACACACTACCACGCAACCTAAAAACGATCTACGAATTAACCGACTTCCGCAAACTATTGAATACTCATCTCTTTGAGAAAATTTATTGCAAGGATCAAAACACATGAAGTCCATACACACTAACAGAAAAGCACCAATACACTCTCTTCTGAATTCTCTTCCCCCGTATTTTCACCACACTTAGAACTCTACCCACAGATAAAATTGTTATACCCTAATGTTCTCTTGCTATTGTTCTATCGCCCTATCATTTCCCCATTGTTACAGTGGGGGAAATAAGTATTTGATCCCTTGCTGATTTTGTAAGTTTGCCCACTGACAAAGACATGAGCAGCCCATAATTGAAGGGTAGGTTATTGGTAACAGTGAGAGATAGCACATCACAAATTAAATCCGGAAAATCACATTGTGGAAAGTATATGAATTTATTTGCATTCTGCAGAGGGAAATAAGTATTTGATCCCCCACCAACCAGTAAGAGATCTGGCCCCTACAGACCAGGTAGATGCTCCAAATCAACTCGTTACCTGCATGACAGACAGCTGTCGGCAATGGTCACCTGTATGAAAGACACCTGTCCACAGACTCAGTGAATCAGTCAGACTCTAACCTCTACAAAATGGCCAAGAGCAAGGAGCTGTCTAAGGATGTCAGGGACAAGATCATACACCTGCACAAGGCTGGAATGGGCTACAAAACCATCAGTAAGACGCTGGGCGAGAAGGAGACAACTGTTGGTGCCATAGTAAGAAAATGGAAGAAGTACAAATGACTGTCAATCGACAAAGATCTGGGGCTCCACGCAAAATCTCACCTCGTGGGGTATCCTTGATCATGAGGAAGGTTAGAAATCAGCCTACAACTACAAGGGGGGAACTTGTCAATGATCTCAAGGCAGCTGGGACCACTGTCACCACGAAAACCATTGGTAACACATTACGACATAACGGATTGCAATCCTGCAGTGCCCGCAAGGTCCCCCTGCTCCGGAAGGCACATGTGACGGCCCGTCTGAAGTTTGCCAGTGAACACCTGGATGATGCCGAGAGTGATTGGGAGAAGGTGCTGTGGTCAGATTAGACAAAAATTGAGCTCTTTGGCATGAACTCAACTTGCCGTGTTTGGAGGAAGAGAAATGCTGCCTATGACCCAAAGAACACCGTCCCCACTGTCAAGCATGGAGGTGGAAATGTTATGTTTTGAGGGTGTTTCTCTGCTAAGGGCACAGGACTACTTCACCGCATCAATGGGAGAATGGATGGGGCCATGTACCGTACAATTCTGAGTGACAACCTCCTTCCCTCCGCCAGGGCCTTAAAAATGGGTCGTGGCTGGGTCTTCCAGCACGACAATGACCCAAAACATACAGCCAAGGCAACAAAGGAGTGGCTCAGGAAGAAGCACATTAGGGTCATGAAGTGGCCTAGCCAGTCACCAGACCTTAATCCCATTGAAAACTTATGGAGGGAGCTGAAGCTGCGAGTTGCCAAGCGACAGCCCAGAACTCTTAATGATTTAGAGATGATCTGCAAAGAGGAGTGAACCAAAATTCCTCCTGACATGTGTGCAAACCTCATCATCAACTACAGAAGACGTCTGACCGCTGTGCTTGCCAACAAGGGTTTTGCCACCAAGTATTAGGTCTTGTTTGCCAGAGGGATCAAATACTTATTTCCCTCTGCAGAATGCAAATAAATTCATATACTTTCCACAATGTGATTTTCCGGATTTAATTTGTGATGTGCTATCTCTCACTGTTACCAATAACCTACCCTTCAATTATGGGCTGCTCATGTCTTTGTCAGTGGGCAAACTTACAAAATCAGCAAGGGATCAAATACTTATTTCCCCCACTGTACACTCCATTGTTCTACTCCCCATATGATGTTTTGACTTTGACTTTGTCTTCCCATAACTCTTCACAATGTAACCCATAATCGTACTGTTACAAATTGTATTTCCATCATTCACAATGTATTGTAAGCCACACTGAGCCCGCAAATAAGGTTGGAAAATGTGGGATACAAATGCAATAAATAAATAAATAAATAAATAATAAATAATAAAAAAATGTCCCCCTTTCTGTGAGTGGGCGAGGAAGGGGGACATTTATTCAATAAGTTATGGATTATTGTAATGATTTTAACACAGTAATAATTTGCCTGCTCATTGATTACTGTACCCCACAGGTCATTTTTTGTGGAAAGCTTGTATTAGAAGCCGTGCGGTCAGCAGCTCTAATGCACAGCTTTCCGTATCAACTCTTATGTGCTTCTATGACAGACAATGAACTTCACGTGCCTGTCTGTCATCTTCTTTCTTCTTCCATGTTTGAATGGATGTCTCTTGTACTCTCCTGGGGGGGGGGGGGGGGGGGGGAGGAGGAGGTTGCTCTTGCTTCTCTGATTTCACCTCCTTCAGCCTTTAGTTCCTTTGTTTGTAGTGGTGTTGGTGGTCTGAGGGTGGGGGGGGGGCTTCTTCCTTCATTGTCCAGGAAAGGGGGTGGGGGTTTAGGAACTATCTTTCCTCTGGCTGCTGCAATTAGTGCGGGGGGGGGGGAAGCCTTGCTACTCCTGTTTCCTGTAGGAGCTCTTCATCACTGCTGAACTTCCTCTTTCTTACATGGGCCATTCCAGTGCTGTCTCTTCCCAGTGAAAGGGGGGGGGGGGGGAGTAATGATCACTGGGGATTCTTCTCAATGGACCCAACTGCTGGCCCAATGGTACCAGTACCATCTTTGATCCTGGCATTTCTGCTTTCTAGCGGCGCTGGAAGGCAGGGGCACCATCTTTGATCCTGGCACCATCCCGAGCAGCAGCACAGGAGGACTACTGCATCCAGGACATACTGCAGTTTCAGATGTCTATATCCGGGCTTTCTAAAATCAGCATTTGAATGTCCATGCAATATGGACGCCTAAATGCTGATTTTCAGATGTCCAAAACATGAATTAGGCTTCTAAAATATGCATCTGTGTCTTCTAAACTAAAAGGTATCGAGCAATAATTTGAACACCAGATGTCATGTATCACTGTTACGTTTGAGAAGACTTTTTTGTGGATTCCTGTAAGAATTGCTCAAAAATGTCTGTGTTGTTATCTTTTTATTTCCCTTAGAGAAGTGTGAGGAGGGATATTGATCAAACATTTACAGTGCCATCTCCTGTAGGTGACCTTCTTTTTTTCAGCTGAGCTCTTGATATAATGTAACAATCTCTCTCAAGAGTGCTGACTGGAAGAATTGGAGTACAGCTGAGACACAGGAAGGAGGAGGCAGCAGAACTGAGGAGAGAGGGAAAACCAGCTGTGTAGCTTGTCTTGCTTGCATTTTGGAGGCAATTTTTGGACTGTGCATATAAATGTAATGTGTAGTTTGTACCTGCAGACTTTACACCATGTTTTTCCCTTTAAAAATCTACTAGGAAAATGCTTGTGCACAAATTTGCATTTGATACTTGTGTATTTTTTCTATGTAAACTTACGCTTATACTCAGGGCCAGTCGTAGACAGGGGCGGTCGCAGAGGGCCTCAAACTCCTAGGGACCCTGCACCTCAGGCATGTCTGTCCTCCTGTCTTGGAACACCTCCCTGCTCTGTACCTTAATGTGCATCCACATTTCAGTAAAGAGCCTCAGGCAGCAGCAGTGATTTTCATATCCTGTCAGCTGCCGAGCCCGGAGCCTCCTTGCTGCTGTATCCCGCCCCTTCTTTTGATGTCACTTCCTGCTTCCTCAAGGGCGGGATTGCAGCAGCAAGGAGGTTCTGGGCTTGGCAGCTAACGGGATATGAAAATTGCTGCCTCTGTCTGCCGCTCTCTACTGAATAGTGGTGGATGCATATCAAGGTGTATTGGGTGATGTGGGGTTCCAAGAGCTCTAAACCTCCTTTTAAACTGATAAATTATGGCTTATGGTGTTGGGCGCGGGGGGGGGGGGGGGGGCAGCGCGGTTAGGGGGCCCACTGAACTGGTATGCACAGGGCCCTGCATTTGCTAAGTCCGGCCCTGCTTATACTTTTGAAATTGCCATAGTATGCAACCCCATCTCCACCCACAATCTATGAGAATTTGAAGAAGTGGGAAGCTGAAGGAAGCCATATATCCCCAGACAACTGTTCATGCAGAAATTTCTTAACACCTGTTGTGGTCACTGGGTAGATGAACCAGCTTAGTACCAGCACCATATACCCCATCCACCTTAGCAAGTATGAACTAAATGGTCCATGGAATTCAGGCATATGACCCTATTTAGCAAGCTCCCACTAAAGCTCAGTTTACATCTTAAGGTCCTTCATTTACATTCTTAGAAATGTTAATTTTAGCACATACAAGTCAATGTCTGTACAGATTAGCTGAATATGCATGTTAAGGGGGGAATTCTGTATAGGGTGCTATGCGGAACTGTCTTTATAGAATACAAGCTTAAGTCATTTTTTTGTCTCTAACTTTAGGTGCAAGTATTTACACCTGCCAAAGGCTACTGTAAATACTCGCACCTAACTGCTGTCAGGTACAGATATGGAAGTATTCTATAATTCCACACCTAGATCCTGGAAATGCCATAACCCACCTGTGCCCCTCCATTGCCCACGGCCGCTTTGGAGTTGCATACGAGATGAATTAGGTGCCTCGGGTTATAGGGGCACAGAGCAGATACACATGTAACCGGTAATTAGTGCCAATTACCATTTGTTAAGGCCAGTTTATTGTTATCACCAATTTATTCAATTACTTTACAAGTGTATCTGCTATCTGTGCCCAAAATTGCATGTATAACTTTGGGTGACCTATACAGAATTTGGGGGTTAGTATGTAGCATGCTCTTTGAAGTACGCAGTATCCCCCTGTATAAAAGTTGCCAAAAATTGCGTGTGCAAATTTAGGCGTGCTCCTGATTTGCACGTGCAATTTAATAGAATAATGAGCCAATTAGTGTCAATAATTGCCTTTCTAACAAGCAATTAGTAGCACTAATTAGATTTAATTGGGACTTATGCATGCAGTTTTAAGCATGGGATCTGTGTCTAAATTTAAGCATGGCCCGAAAAAGGGGGGCACAGAAATGGGAAGGTCATGGGCATTTTGGGGCAGATCAGGGGTGTGGTTTTGAGTTATTTATTTATTTTATTTTATTTGTTACATTTGTACCTCACATTTTCCCACCTATTTGCAGGCTCAATGTGGCTTACATAGTGCCGTGAGGCAATAGCCACCTATGGTGAAGAAACAAATATAGATTGAAGTTATTTACAATGAAATAGATATAAACAGACACATCAATGGATCATAAAGAGGGAAGTTATATAACGAATATAAAGTTCAATACAAGTTTAGATTTCTTTGTGTTGTTGGATTTAGGTAATTAAGTTGGGTCAGTAGGATATGCTCTTCCAAACAGGTAAGTTTTTAGTAATTTCTGGAAGTTGAGGTGGTCGTACGAAGTCCTCAGGGTTTTTGGGAGTACATTCCATAGTCTTGTGCCTATAAATGAGAAGCTGGATCCATGAATTGATTTATACTTGAGACCTTTGCAACTAGGGTGGCGGAGATTTAAATAAGAACGTGATGATCTGATTGAATTCCTAATTGGCAGGTCTATAAGGTTAGACAAATATCCTGGAGCATCACCATATATAATTTTATGGACCAAGGTACAAAGTTTAAAAGTAATACGTTCTTATGCACGTAATGATAAAATAATGGTACTCTGCATGTAAATTTGCACCATGTTTTCTTCAGAGCAAATGGTGGTGCCTAAATTTATGTGTGATCTCTATGCTTAAGTGTTATTCTATAAACCATGCCAAACTCTAGGCATGGCTTATAAAATACCACTCAAGTGGGGCTTTTTCGGTGTTTTTTTAGGTGCCACATATAGAATCTAGCCCTATATGGCCCAGTTTCTATAAATACAAAAATAAACGTTGAAATCTTAAATTCTAGACCTAGTCTATACATTTATGACAAAATACTAGACTTTGATTTTAGTCAATGTGCTTTCTAATATATATATATATATATATATATATATATATATATATATATATATATATATATATATACAGTGGGGGAAATAAGTATTTGATCCCTTGCTGATTTTGTAAGTTTGCCCACTGACAAAGACATGAGCAGCCCATAATTGAAGGGTAGGTTATTGGTAACAGTGAGAGATAGCACATCACAAATTAAATCCGGAAAATCACATTGTGGAAAGTATATGAATTTATTTGCATTCTGCAGAGGGAAATAAGTATTTAATCCCTCTGGCAAACAAGACCTAATACTTGGTGGCAAAACCCTTGTTGGCAAGCACAGCGGTCAGACGTCTTCTGTAGTTGATGATGAGGTTTGCACACATGTCAGGAGGAATTTTGGTCCACTCCTCTTTGCAGATCATCTCTAAATCATTAAGAGTTCTGGGCTGTCGCTTGGCAACTCGCAGCTTCAGCTCCCTCCATAAGTTTTCAATGGGATTAAGGTCTGGTGACTGGCTAGGCCACTCCATGACCCTAATGTGCTTCTTCCTGAGCCACTCCTTTGTTGCCTTGGCTGTATGTTTTGGGTCATTGTCGTGCTGGAAGACCCAGCCACGACCCATTTTTAAGGCCTTGGCGGAGGGAAGGAGGTTGTCACTCAGAATTGTACGGTACATGGCCCCATCCATTCTCCCATTGATGCGGTGAAGTAGTCCTGTGCCCTTAGCAGAGAAACACCCCCAAAACATAACATTTCCACCTCCATGCTTGACAGTGGGGACGGTGTTCTTTGGGTCATAGGCAGCATTTCTCTTCCTCCAAACACGGCGAGTTGAGTTCATGCCAAAGAGCTCAATTTTTGTCTCATCTGACCACAGCACCTTCTCCCAATCACTCTCGGCATCATCCAGGTGTTCACTGGCAAACTTCAGACGGGCCGTCACATGTGCCTTCCGGAGCAGGGGGACCTTGCGGGCACTGCAGGATTGCAATCCGTTATGTCGTAATGTGTTACCAATGGTTTTCGTGGTGACAGTGGTCCCAGCTGCCTTGAGATCATTGACAAGTTCCCCCCTTGTAGTTGTAGGCTGATTTCTAACCTTCCTCATGATCAAGGATACCCCACGAGGTGAGATTTTGCGTGGAGCCCCAGATCTTTGTCGATTGACAGTCATTTTGTACTTCTTCCATTTTCTTACTATGGCACCAACAGTTGTCTCCTTCTCGCCCAGCGTCTTACTGATGGTTTTGTAGCCCATTCCAGCCTTGTGCAGGTGTATGATCTTGTCCCTGACATCCTTAGACAGCTCCTTGCTCTTGGCCATTTTGTAGAGGTTAGAGTCTGACTGATTCACTGAGTCTGTGGACAGGTGTCTTTCATACAGGTGACCATTGCCGACAGCTGTCTGTCATGCAGGTAACGAGTTGATTTGGAGCATCTACCTGGTCTGTAGGGGCCAGATCTCTTACTGGTTGGTGGGGGATCAAATACTTATTTCCCTCTGCAGAATGCAAATAAATTCATATACTTTCCACAATGTGATTTTCCGGATTTAATTTGTGATGTGCTATCTCTCACTGTTACCAATAACCTACCCTTCAATTATGGGCTGCTCATGTCTTTGTCAGTGGGCAAACTTACAAAATCAGCAAGGGATCAAATACTTATTTCCCCCACTGTATATATATATATATATATATATAGAAGCCTTTTTACTAACGAGTGGTAAGATTTTGCAGCTACCAAGGCTTAACAGCTAAAATTAATGTATGGTTTCTGCAAAACCTCTTTTTTTTATCTGTTGGGGATATTTCCAACAGTTTGCCATTCAGTTAAGGCAGAGAAAAGTTATTTACTGCACATTTACTGAATGTCAAATAATGGAGTTGTGGCTAGCTGAAGAAGGCTTTTTTTTTTCCTAAATACAGTAAGTGCAGCAGTGGGAAGAGCTTGGGACAAGTCTTTTAAAGATGTAGCCAGACACTGCTAACTAGCTAAGGCCCTGAAGTAATAGTCCATGACCGTTATTAAATGGACTGGGGAAAACCCACTATTTCTGGGATAAGCAGTTTAAAATGTTTTGTACATTTTTGGGATCTTGTCAGTTATTTGTGGCTGGGCTCGATGGACCTTTGGTCTTTCCCAGTATGGCAATACTTATGTACTTATTAGCAACTAAGGGGTACTTTTACTAAGGTGTGCCGAAAAATGACCTGTAGATGCATGTTTTGGGAGCACACAGAATCATTTTTCAGTGCACCTGTAAATAAAATGCCGTTTTAAAATTTTTGCCTAAAATGGATGTGTGGCAAAATAAAAATTGACTTGCGTCCATTTGGGGTCTGAGACCTTACCACCAGCCACTGACTTAGCGGTAAGGTCTCACACGGTAACCGGGCGCTATTCATCTACATGCGCAGAATGACGAATGCCGCCCAGTTTTTTGCGCCAGATAATAAAAATTGTGTTCTGCCGCACGTGGCGGACATGCGTCAAAAATGAAATTACCACAAGGGCTACACGGTAGCCAGGCAGCAACTCAAAATTGACACATGTTGGGCACGAGTAGGTGCCTACGCAGCTTAGTAAAAGGCCCCCCCCCCCCAAGTCTCATTGCATAAAATGTTACCTAAAGTAGAATAATGTGCGCTACTAGTTATTATCATGTGCTAAGGTGGTAGCATGCATTAGTAATGTAACCCTAAATTTACAAAATTAAGCCAGCCAAATTCCAGCCAACTAGATTTAGGTTAATTTTCAGCTGAAAACTTAAACAGGTTCATCTGGAAATTTTCCTTAAAATGACTAGCTACAGTTAGCTGATCATCATGCCTCTTAGGATGCCTTTGAATTTCCGTATCACTGTTCTCTCCTATCCCCATTTTTCCTTTCCCCTGGATTCCATAAACACCATTCATGCTTTAAATAATATTTAATATTTCTATCTATCTATGTATCTATCTATCTATAATGCTTTGGCATGTCAGCTGGTTGCAGTCAGTGATTTGTAAGGCACTGATCATCATAGGCTGAACTTCAACCTGGAAATTCGGGGGTCCTTTTACAAAGGCACGCTAGTGTTTTTAGCACGTGCGCGCTAAACGCTAGAGACACCCATAGGAATATATAGGTGTCTCTAGCGTTTAGCAAGTGTTTATTTTTAGCGCACGCTAAAAATACTAGTGCACCTCTGTAACAGGACCCCTTAATGCTGGGCCAGATTTGGGTACTGGCATTGCATAGCTTGGCCAGCAAAGTTATTTACGCTGACCAGTATTTAGCAGCAATATCCGTACAACTATCCGGGAAAGGTAGGAAAGCTACTTCTGCAGTCCTACTTACCCAGATATTTATCAGGGCACAGACACTCAATGTGGAAACTTAAACGCATAAAACCTTTCTTTCCACGTGATGTATTTCTCAACTTAATACAATCAATACTATTAAGCCATTTAGATTACTGCAACGGAATTTATGCAGGTTGTAAAGAACAACTAAGAAACTTCAGACCACACAGAATACAGCAGCTAGACTGATATTCGGAAAATCAAAATTTGAACGTGCCAAACCCCTTCGTGAAAAACTACACTGGCTTCCCACCAAGGAACGTATTGCCTTCATGGTTTGCACTCTGGTCCACAGGATTATTTATGGCAAAGTTCCTGGATATATGTTAAACCTCATAAATCTACCACCCAGAAACAGTACTAGCCTATCCCGTACTTACTTAAATTTGCATTATCAAGACTGCAATGGTCTTAGATACAAATTAACTTATGCATCCAGCTTTTCCTACATAAGTACACAACTGTGGAATGCTCTGCCCAAAACCTTGAGATCTATTCATAACCATCTCAACTTCAGGAAATTACTGAAAACCAACTTGTTTAAGAAGGCCTATCACCCTGACCCAAATTAACTTTCTACTTCCTGCGACACAGAAAAACTATGGACCGTATTGGACTTCTATCACCACCCCCTCTTTATTTCTTTGTTGCTCTATACTTATGTTTCTTTCAAGTTGATTACTATATTGTGTATTTGTATTTTATTGAACCGGAGCCTGCCTCTCCAGTATTGTGTAAGCCACATTGAGCCTGCATCTAAGTGGGAAAATGTGGGATATAAATGTGTTAAATAAATAAATAAAATATTGGCCACTCTGACGTCACTCTTGGACTGCCATGGCATTAACTGGAGAGAGCCATAGCAGTCAAAGCAGATATTCAACAGCAGCCCTATATGTTTTATACAATACAGTATAAAATCTTTTATATACCATCAATACTGAAAGCTTCAGATGGTTTTACAATTTTTAAAAAAGAAAAAGTAGAACAATCCTCTCCTGAGCTCAATTCACGTATTTAGAAAATAACCAAGGCCCCGATATTCCAAGTGATTTAGCTGGCCGCTCATTGGTTAAATCGCTTGATCAGAACTAGTGCTAATATTCAGTGGCATTTAACTGGCTAAGTGCCGCTAAATATCATGGTTAGTGCCAAATTTAAAGCCGCCTATGTTGGGGGAGTTCCGGGGGTGGAGTCAGCACTTGCTTGCTTAAAGGCTGATATTCAGCCCTTAAAGGCCAGATTCTATATATGGTGCCTAGAAAATCAATGCAGAAAACATTTCCACATAAGCGTATTCTAGATTTAGGAGCGGTATATAGAATATGCTTAGTCGATATCTTAGTGCCTAAAACTATGCACCTCCATTTACGCCAATGAAAATGTGGCATAAATCCCATCATGTAGATTTAGGCTCAGAGGACCATATTCTATAACAATGCACGTAAATTTGGAACACCCACGAAATGCCCATTTCCCTGCCCATACCCACACCCCTTTTTGCCTGCATGCATTAAAAGTTAGGCGTAGTGCATTACATTGTTGTGCATGTAAATTCTAATTACTGCCAATATGTGCTCATTATTGCTTAAGTGCTGTTAATAATGCTGATTGGCTTGTTAAGCCAATTAAGTTACACTTGTTGTTACAGAATATGCTTGGAGTTTGGCACAGAATGCTAGGCGCGCTATATAGAATCTGGTGGTAAGTGGCCATGTGTACAGCATAAATGGGACCACATAAAAGTCTGTCCTATTTTTATGCGATAACCCATAGCCGCTTAAGTGATGAATATTGACTTAAATGATTATGTCTTAACTGGCTTAAAAATAACAAGACATTTAAAGCCGAAGCCTGCACAGGTCCCATCTTTGAATATCTGAGACTAATGCACTTGGCGGTGAGCAGAGTGCTCACTGCCCGATGCCTGAATATTGCCCCCAGGTTTTCAATTTACATATTTAGAGAATAACTAGGTTTTCAATCATTTAAGAAACCTCAAATAATTACATTCAATTCTCAATAAAACTGGAAGAGAATTCCAAAAACTGGGAGCAACTTCTTTAACCATTTTTTTTACGAGTAGATGCTAGCCTAATGGATGAAGCAAAGGGATATCAGGTTTATTAAGTTGTGTTGACTGTGATTGAATCAGAACAGATAAATAACTACAATCAATGTGGTTCTATAGTGGTTATTTTAGGGAGGAGCCCTCTCTTTATTTACAGGGTTCTTCCCACTATGGATATACCGCACAGGCACCACTTTTCCCTCAGATAATATATTTGTTGGCAAACAATAATTTAAAATTAATACATTGCACACAATGTCCGATGTACCAACCACTATGTCCCCTAAAAGTTCTGTAACTCAAATTACCCAGTATAAAAACTGGAACTGTCTCACCCAGATGTTTCAGTGTCACACTGTCACTGTGCCAGGGTTTCAAATCTCAGGCTTGTTTGGTTCCTTCTGCTGGGATCTGGAGTTCCTCAGTCATTTGGCAGGATCTCTCCAGTTTCTTTTTCTTGCTGGATCTCCTCCGGTGAGGTTCATAGAGAGAGCACCAGTGCAGGCTGCAGATAGCCTATGAATGCCACTGTCAATGGGCGGAGTGAAGACTGGAGGTGATTTTAAGGTAGGGGGGAGGGAGAGATGCGACAGGAGGGAGAAGGGAGGGAGATGCAGCATGAGATGCACCCTATGTTCAAAATTCCTGGCTATAACACTGGCCTCCACATTTTCTCTCAAATACAGAGTCCTTGTCCATGCACATCATCTGGTCCTTGTTCTACTGATAACTCCAGGGAATGGCCTTTCTCAGACCTCCTACAAGAGATTCCATGTTATAAGGCTTCATTGTTCTTAGGAAAGAAAATTCATAATTAAATGTCTGCCTCTTTTAATTCAAAGTTTATTTTAGCAGATAAAATTCTTCTGAAAGAAATTCACAGCAGATATGTTTAATAAAAATATCTTTAAGTTTTCATCTGTTGTTAGGAACCAGCCCTGTGGGTGCAGTAGGTCTTTGGATCTCCCAGTCATTTGAAATATTGACACTTGTGCTCTGTTATACGGGATTCCTTTCTGTTTCTTTCAATTTATCTGTCTTAAATGCAGCAGCTCTAAATAGTTCACGAGTTTTCTTCATGAGAGTTTCTTTTTAGCTGTCAATATGTGTATTGCTTACTGAGCACAAATCACTTTGTTATAGCAAGTACTTCTTTCAACAAGATAGGACTTTGAGAGAAACATCAAAGGAAATAAAATTGCCATCTCCTAAGATGAATTGCTAATTCCTTCAGAATAAAATGAATGACCAAGGGGCTCATTTTTGAAAGAGAAAAGCATCCAAAAAGTCAAAAAGCTCCACTTCAATGGATTTCTTCTCAAAATGTCCAAATTGGTATTTTCAAAACCTGTTTTGCAAAAGTGTATCTATGCATTTTCCTTGCAGAGTGTCCAAATCACAAGGGGACGTGTTGAGGGTGTTTCAAAGGTGGGATTACATAGTAACATAGTAAGTGACAGCAGATAAAGACCTGAATGGTCCATCCAGTCTACCTAAAAGTCATCACATTCATTATCAATTCAAGATTAAATCAACAATGAATGTGATATTATATACTTGATCATGGTGCTCCGTCGTAAAAGGACCCCCATGAAACCAATTCAAAACAGTATCACATACTCCAGTATTGTTTAGCCTTGCAAACATGATGTTATGGTCGACAAGGTCAAACGGATATGACAGGTCAGATTGGATAATAATCATTTTCATAGCACAACTCAGTAAAGCCCTACCATTAGCCCAAATGGCTGCAATAACAGTCTTAGTACTGTAGTTTTATTTTTTCTGAAGCTGGACTGCAATGGATGTAACAAGTCATGATCTTCCAAGTAGGGGCGTAGCCAGACTTCGGCGGGAGGGGGGTCCAGAGCCCGAGGTGAGGGGCACATTCCCCCCCCCCCCGCTGACCCCTCTGCCATTTTTGTCCCACCTCCCCCACCGCTGCCACCAACAACAACTTTGACCCCCCCCGGCACCAACCCTTTCGACCCCCCTTCCCGCTGCCACCAACCCTCCCCCACTGCTGCCGTCACCGTCAGGTACCTTTGCTGGCGGGGGACCCCAACCCCCACCAGCCGAAGTCCTCTTCTCCGGTGCGGTCGCATTGCTGGCTGATCTGCAAGGCTTCATTCTGTTTCTGTGAATCTGATGTCCTGCACATTGTACGTGTAGGACGTCAGACTCACAGAAACAGAACGAAGCCTTGCAGATCAGCAACGCGGCCGTGCCGGAGAAGAGGACCTCGGCTGGCAGGGGTTAGGGTCCCCCGCCAGCAAAGGTACCTGGCGGCGGCATTGGGGAGGGTTGGCGGTGGGAGGGGGGGTCGAGAGGGTCGTCAGCAGGGGGGGCCAGGGCCAAATCTACGGGGGCCCATGCCCCCATGGCCCCACGTAGCTACGCCCCTGCTTCCAAGTACTTATCCAACATCTTGGAGATGTAACCTTCCAATAGCTTCACAAATAGCAATATGGAAGCAAATGGACAATAGTTGCTAGCAGATTGCAAATTACCCCCAACATTTTTCAGAATGTATGCTAGAACAATTTTCTCACAGTATGTTGGAAACTGACCTGTCATTAAACATTGATTCAACCAGGACGTCAGAACAGATAAAAAAAAAAAGCATTGCTCATAAAATTAATCAGATATGCTGACCACGGATCTAAACTGCAATTGGAATTAGCATATCTTGTAACCAACCTTTCAGTTTCAATGCTAGTTATTGGAGTAACATTATTCTAACAACAATCTACCAGAATTTCATTCAATAGAACCAAAAATTCAATCTTTCTATAAGAGATACGTTCAGCTTCTTACGAATAGTTGCTGCTTTTTCTATAAAATAAGAAACCAAGCAGGAATACCAGAATCAATAACAGTTAATTATCAGTGTTTAAAAGATTTTCCAAGACATTGAACAATTTGCAAGAGTCAGAGAATTAGAGTCAGTGAGCTTGGAGTAAAAGGTCTTTTTCTTTTCTAGCTATTAACCATTTATATCAAGACACTTTTGATTGTCAGATTTGTTTATCTATATATTGGAAGGAGATTTTCTCCAAATTCACTCTTCCAAGAGTCCTGTTTTAAACAGAGAAGTCCATCATCAAACTGTGTCTCAGATTTACGAGGAGCTTTAAATTAACCTTAAGAGGTGCTAGTTCTTGACTTAAATTAAGATCCTTCTGCGCCTCCAGGATCCGACCTTATGACAGAACCTGAAATACGCTTCCTCTTTTACCCCTTTTTTGATTTGATCCCTCTTCCAGCAATCATTTTACATTCTTCCTTAACTACAACACACTATCCCAATTTACACCCTCTTCCCACTCCCTACCTCTACCACCTTCTTCCCTTACCCATCTTACTTACCCACATTTTATTATCCACCTCTTTATATACTATATTCAGCTGTTTTATTTATTTTGTGTTATCTTGTAAACCTGTTATATTTGTAAGCCGCATTGAACCTGCTATTAAGTGGGAAAGTGTGGGTTATAAATGTTACAATACTACAATACATCTAAAATATTTGGTGCATAAAACCACCAGTTTAAAAAGAAATCCTGCATAGTGCACAGTAGAAGTTTTCATCAAATCTCCTATTTTGTTCCAAAACAAAGGAACATCAATTTTTCCGCTGGTCTGTGTGTAGGCCTATGATTTTTAGCTTCAGAATCTTGCCAAAAGATCGTAAAATTCATTTAAAAGTGATCATGGCAATGGGGTACAAGTGTTAAAATGCAAATATGGATAGTCTAAGTTCCCATTAGTCATTGCTAAGATATCCAAGTCATGACCCTTATCATGTGAGCTCTGTAATTTAGTGAAAGTGGAAGTAATTACTCAGCAAACTTGTTTTTCACCATTTAAATCTGAATCCAACGACATACCCAGACTATGAGTAGATGTTGACAAAGAAATAGGTTTGTTGTTCAGAGTCAAGCAAAGATCAGAATTTAATTTTTTTTCCTTTCCCACCCATATTAAAACAGTCTTTTCATCATTCAACTTTAAATTGTCCACCCTTAGTTATACTTATGCCTGTATGATGGAACCTGTTCATATCGTTTGCAGCTTCTACTGATTTTTCTGATGTTATGAGTAAAATGAACTATTCTGTATTTTAATTTTATTATGTTTCCACAGAGTTCCTGGAGGATGACTCTATGTAGCACAGTTGTTTGAAGACATTTTAAATGGCTGGTGTGGAGCTTCTGTATATCGCTAAAGATGATGGAAAACCTGATGTGTGTAACAATGTGGAATGGAGTTTAAATACTTGCTATGACCATGATGAGAAAGCTGTAACAAGTGGATCAACCTTTTGCCATGAAAGTCAGTGTATAGCCTCGCAATGGGTATCACCTACTGGTGATTTCGGCCCTTCGGAGAAAAAGAAAGTGTGTTGTGCAGAGGAGCTGGAGACCTCCTTTACGTACATTGATGAAAATGTCAACGTGGGACTTAGAAGTTCCCCACTTACTATCAGAAGCTGTCAGCTGCCTCCCCATGATGCTTCCTATAGAGAAATTCAGCTAGAAGGGATGCACGATCCCTCCATGATTTCCGAGGATGAAACCATATCAGAAGCTTCAGGAAAATCTGTAGATTATGGGTTTATTAGTGCGGTAACATTTCTGGTGACAGGGATCTTACTAGTTATACTTTCTTATGTGATACCAAGAGATGTGAATGTGGATCCAAATACAATATCAGCAAGAGAAATGGAACAGCTGCAGAAGAAAAGTGCTTATATCGGAGCCCATTTAGATAGGTGTGTGATTGCCGGGCTATGTTTTTTAACCCTTGGTGGGGTAGTGTTGTCTAGTTTATTAATGGCATCGATGTGGAAAGGAGAACTATACAAAAGGAATAGATTTTTGTCTTCTCAAGAATCTGCAAAACTGTATGGTTCCTTCAACTTCAGAATGAAAGCCGGTACAAATGAAAATATTGCAGAGCAAACGTTAGCGGAAGAAAATACACTCGCCATAAATAATTAGTGTGACGGTGATTTTAATACATATTTTTACTGAAACACTATGCATTCATACAATTTTTATGAAATTGTTAGAAGGATTCAAGCCAAGATAACTGTTATGAGGTTGAGGCCTATTAACCTAATTGATATTTTGCCTCTTGAGTTGTTATTGGCGAATTACATGTACAGTTTTCCTAACTAATAAGGGTGAAATATTATAGTATAGATTGGAATTTCTAGAATAACACCATTAAAGAAATTTTAATTTGATTGAAACTTTAGGTTTCTTTATTTGTACACTTCCTTTCTCAAAAAAGATATAGTAGAATTAGAAAAGGTACTGAGAGGGGTGATGAAAATGAAAAAGGGGATGGGATGACTGTCCTATGAGGAAAGGCTGAAATGGCTAGGGCTCTTCAGCTTGAAGAAAAGATGGCTGAGGGGAAATATGATAGAGGTACATATAATAATGAGAGGAATGGAATGGGTAGACGTGAGTCGCTTGTT